>NC_135886.1:2610415-2723418 GCF_964194155.1 Cetorhinus maximus | reverse complement strand
TCCCGCCCTCGCTCCCGCCCTCCCTCCCTCCCGCCCTCCCTCCCTCCCGCCCTCGCTCCCGCCCTCGCTCCCTCCCTCGCTCCTGCCCTCCCTGCCCTCCCTCGCTCCTGCACTCCCTGCCCTCCCTCGCTCCTGCCCTCCCTCCCTCGCTCCTGCCCTCCCTCCCTCGCTCCTGCCCTCCCTCCCTCGCTCCTGCCCTCCCTCCCTCGCTCCTGCCCTCCCTCCCTCGCTCCTGCCCTCCCTCCCTCGCTCCTGCCCTCCCTCCCTCGCTCCTGCCCTCCCTCCCTCGCTCCTGCCCTCCCTCCCTCGCTCCTGCCCTCCCTCCCTCGCTCCTGCCCTCCCTCCCTCGCTCCTGCCCTCCCTCCCTCGCTCCTGCCCTCCCTCCCTCGCTCCTGCCCTCCCTCCCTCGCTCCTGCCCTCCCTCCCTCGCTCCTGCCCTCCCTCCCTCGCTCCTGCCCTCCCTCCCTCGCTCCTGCCCTCCCTCCCTCGCTCCTGCCCTCCCTCCCTCGCTCCTGCCCTCCCTCCCTCGCTCCTGCCCTCCCTCCCTCGCTCCTGCCCTCCCTCCCTCGCTCCTGCCCTCCCTCCCTCCCTCCTGCCCTCCCTCCCTCCCTCCTGCCCTCCCTCCCTCGCTCCTGCCCTCCCTCCCTCGCTCCTGCCCTCCCTCCCTCCCTCCTGCCCTCCCTCCCTCGCTCCCTCCTGCCCTCCCTCCCTCGCTCCCTCCTGCCCTCCCTCCCTCGCTCCCTCCTGCCCTCCCTCCCTCGCTCCTGCCCTCCCTCCCTCGCTCCTGCCCTCCCTCCCTCGCTCCCTCCTGCCCTCCCTCCCTCGCTCCCTCCTGCCCTCCCTCCCTCGCTCCCTCCTGCCCTCCCTCCCTCGCTCCTGCCCTCCCTCCCTCGCTCCTGCCCTCCCTCCCTCGCTCCTGCCCTCCCTCCCTCGCTCCTGCCCTCCCTCGCTCCTGCCCTCCCTCGCTCCTGCCCTCCCTCCCTCGCTCCTGCCCTCCCTCCCTCGCTCCTGCCCTCCCTCGCTCCTGCCCTCCCTCCCTCGCTCCTGCCCTCCCGCCCTCCCTCGCTCCTGCCCTCCCTCCCTCGCTCCTGCCCTCCCTCCCTCCCTCCCTCCCTCCCTCCCTCGCTCCTGCCCTCCCTCCCTCCCTCCCTCGCTCCTGCCCTCCCTCCCTCCCTCCCTCGCTCCTGCCCTCCCTCCCTCGCTCCTGCCCTCCCTCCCTCCCTCCCTCGCTCCTGCCCTCCCTCCCTCCCTCGCTCCTGCCCTCCCTCCCTCCCTCGCTCCTGCCCTCCCTCCCTCCCTCGCTCCTGCCCTCCCTCCCTCCCTCGCTCCTGCCCTCCCTCCCTCCCTCGCTCCTGCCCTCCCTCCCTCCCTCGCTCCTGCCCTCCCTCCCTCCTGCCCTCCCTCCCTCCTGCCCTCCCTCCTGCCCTCCCTCCTGCCCTCCCTCCCTCCTGCCCTCCCTCCCTCCCTCCCTCCTGCCCTCCCTCCTGCCCTCCCTCCCTCCCTCCCTCCTGCCCTCCCTCCCTCCCTCGCTCCTGCCCTCCCTCGCTCCTGCCCTCCCTCCCTCCCTCGCTCCTGCCCTCCCTCCCTCCCTCGCTCCTGCCCTCCCTCGCTTACTGTGCAAATTGGCTGCTGTGTATTTTACACGACAACAGTGACTACACTTACTTCATTGACTATAAAACACTTTGGGACATTCCAGTGGTTGTTATAGGTGCTATGTAAATTCAAGTCTTTTCTTTCTGCCCAGTTCAGCTGTTCTACTTCAGAGATTGACCGTAAACTAATTCCAGCTTGTATTATCCTTCCCCTTTCCAATAGGAACTTAATCGTAAACCTTGGGCTGTTTGCTGCAGGCGTTTATATTGCCCGAAACCTGTCAGACATTGATTTGATGACACCTCAGCCCGTTGCGTAAATGAGATCTAGGTAAGTCTTGCACCACTCGGCCTGTTGTGTCTGTGCTGTGTCTCTGAGAGCTGGAACTAGTCCCACTCCCTTGCCTTTTCCCCATAGCACAATTAAATCTGCCTTCAACCACACTCTTAGGCAGTGTACTCTAGATCCTAACCATTCGCTGTATAAAAAAAAACTCACTGGTTCTTTAGCCAATCACCTTAAATCTGTGTCCTCTGATTCTTGACCTTTGCACCAATGCGAACAGTTTCTTCCTATCTACTCTGTCTAGACCCCTCATGATTTCAAACACCAAGATGATGGTGATGAACCTCCTCCTTTAATCGCTGGTAGAATTTGATACAACTCTCTATTGCTTAGAATTCATCCTGATGTCTCGTGTGTTTTCCATTTTGCAGATGCTGGGAATCTAGTAATAGCTGGAAGTCCACCATCGCCAACGCTATGCCGTAACTTTTCTATGCTCCGACCAAAACATTTGCCACAGTTTGTATGGCAGCTGGTGTCTTACAGAAATGGAAAGCAAATTGATGTCCGGAGTTAACTGATAGCTTAATCAGAAATTACTTTGTATATTGTTTTTGTCAATGTTCAAAGCCCATTACAATAAATTTATAACAAATGCCTACACCTTCCATTATGTTGTGTCTGCTCAAACCTAATGAAAAAAACAATTAACTTAAACCAACTTGTTGGAAATTTATTAAACTGTACAAATCAGAAATCTGTGACCTTCCTGTACCTATGATTCTTTTAAAAATATGCTAATGCACGCGGTACATGGTGGTGTGTTGGAAGACGAAAGGAAGAAATACCTGGGCAAAATTAGCTTTCCCAATATTTTTCAGTAGTGAAAAATGCTGGTTTTATGCATATGTGGACACACAGGCAAAGATAGAATCAGGCTTGCATGTCCTAGGTTTGATCTCCAACAGATACTGAGTTAGCCAATTTCTACTGGTGTAACAGTTGGCCATATGGCTCCCCAAGCCATGCTCCGCCATTCAATAAGATCATGGCTGATCTGAACTTGACCTCAACTCCACTTTCCTGCCATAACTCTTGACTATCCTACAGTTCATGATTTTGTCTACTTTTGGCCTTGAATATTTAATGATTCAGCTCTCTGGGCTCAAGAGGTCCCTGGATTCATGACCCCTCAAGAAGAAATTTCACATGTCTTAAATGGGTGACCCTTTATTTTTGAAACTGTGCTATAATGCTAGATTTCCCACACCAGGGGACATATCCTCTCAGCATCTACCTTGACAAGGCCTCTCAATCTTACATTTCAGTAAGATAACCTCTCTCAAGCCCAACCTGCTCAACCTTTCCTCATAGACCTCTTCATCCCAGGAATCAATTTATTGAATCTTCTCTGAACTGCTCCAATACAAGTATATCCATCCTTAAATAAGGTGCCAAACTGAACACAGGTGTAGTCTCTCCAATGCCCTGTAACAGTTGTAGCAAGGATTCACTGCATGTTCTACTTCCCCTTGAAATAAAGGCCAATATTTCATCTGCCTTGCTAATTTGCTGTACCTGCATGCTAATTTTGTCATTACAAGGACACCCAAATCCCCCTCTACTGCAGAATTCTGTAGTGTCTTTCTATTTAAATATGTTTTTCTATTCTAATTTAAACTAATTTTTTACATTATACTCCATCTACCAAGTTTTTGCGTACTCACTTAACCTATCCAGCATTTTCCCAATGACAGATGTAAGCCAAAGTAGTCCATTGTTTACTGCTTTCTATCTTCCTCTGTTCTTGCATTACATTTGCAGTTTTCCAATCTGTTGGGCTTTTTAGTAAAACCTAAGGAACTTTGGTACATTTTAACCAATGTGTCCAGCATCTTTGCAGCCACTTCTTTTAAGACCCTGGATTGCCATCAGATCCAGTGGACTTGTCGACCTTTGGTCTTGTTAGTTTTCCCAATAATCATTATCACCAGAGGAGAAAGTCCCTCCTTTTTGCTCCCTGATTTTCTACTATTATTGGTGTGCTTTTAGTGTCTTCTACCGAGGAAGTGAAATTTAAAATGGGGCTCGTGTTCCCAAATGCTATCCGGTGATGACTGCACAAAGAATGCGGATCCATGGAAGTGAAGATGACAGGATGGGGAGCGTTCCGTTGCTCTGCTGTGCTCACTTGTCTAATAAGTCAACATGAGGGAAGAGGAGCATTTCAATTTCTGACCTATTGGCTAGGCATCAAATCTCTTGAAAGTAGTTTTTAATTTAAAATTTATTTGAGCTCTGGTGGTTTCCCTATCGAGGACTACCAACTATACATTTTTCAAACGGAACCATTGTATTGGTTAATGTTACTATGTCAAAGTTTATCTATTTCCTTTTCTTCACGATTAATGATTCCATGCAAGAGAGAGGATGACTCCAAATCCAATTCCTGAATTATAATTGTGAATAGAATGAAGGATAATATATGAAGCTAGAAATAGGCTTCCGCTAATATCTCAAAAGAATTTAGGTAATACACTAGAAGGCTAGTGTCATGCTGTGAAACCATAACTCAATTGTTGAGATAAGAGGAGACAATTAGAACAGAATAAATTCTTTAAAGAGAATCATTGGATTACTGTTAAATTCTAAAGTTGTACTCTTTATTTTTCTTTATTAGGAACTTTAACTTACAAAACAATAGATGTAGAAAGACAAAAGCTTAGAAAAATCATTTCTATTTAAAAAAAAATCAAATCACAGGATATGAAATCCAGATTGGTTGACATAGCAAGACAGTACAGGAATGGACCCTGATTCAATGTGCCGTACTCTTTAATACCAAACCACATTTTGCTAACACATGAACAAAGTGCCCTAATCTAACATTTAAAACCTGCTACTGAACATCCAACATAACAATACAATTCGCGAGCGGCTCCAGCCACACTCCTTGCTACCACATGCCTTCAATGAGTTCATGGCACTAGCTATAAAAATTTGAAACAAAACAAAAAAAAGGAAACATGCATGTGCTTCAAACAAAAAAAAACAATGGACCATTCTCAAGCCCCATTTACACAGGCAGTTTATAGCATATTGTACCTTTGTCAGCTAAAATGAGGACTGAAACACAATGTTTTTTAAAAAATAAAAGCATTATTTTGCGATGTCACCCGAACCTTTTACCTTTTGACCCTGTCCTAACTTTATGCATTTGCTCGAAACTTAAAAACTTTACAGTAATTTAATATTGTAGGGCAGGTTTTTGGTCATTTATATCAATTTTAAAAATGCACATCTTTTGTTCAGTCCCGTGCAGGTTTTAATGCACCTCCACAGTGGTAACTTCATGTTTACAAAGTCAGAAGGTCTCAAATTTCAGGAAAAGTTTGGTAATCAACACTCCCAACTTTCAGAAATGAAGCTGGCTGGAGAATCCTTTTGGGGCAGTGGGGGAAAATTAATACTACTTGCTTTACACGTGTATAACATAGGGAAAAAAATAATTGCCCGAGCTTTTATTTAAACATTATTGCAGCCAGAGGAACAGGTACGGGGGCAAACAGAATTTTTAAAAAAATTATGACAGACAGCGCTTTCATAATATACGCACGTTTGTTTTCACTTCACTAAGTAATGGAAGTCCTTTACAGCTTTCAATATAATCCTCAAATATGCAAATCTTGACAAACTCCCCAAAGCTCCTTATAGTACTTGTAGCAATTCCCATCTTCCAAGTCCAGATATAAGCCACTTCAGTCCTGACCAATTACATGCAGCAAGACTACACTGCATACTCTCCATCATATATAGTATGGTAAACTAGGGTGAGAAATATGGAAAGGCAGATTGCTTACTCAGCTGTCTAAGAACAAACTGAATCTAATAATTTGTTTTAACTGTTGAAATTTTCATTTAATACTCAAGAGGTAACTTCACAATAGCATTACCCCATTTCCCTCACCTCGGCATACTTGCCTGTGTAACTGGGGCTTTCCATGTGCAGGGCAGTAAACGTTAGGAGGCAATTTGATCACTACCTCCTTTCGGACCTGGTAATAATAGGCCTGAGTAAATTTTGTTTTTATAAAAACAAAAACATAAAAGAAACCGGACTTTTTTTTAAAAAAAACAATCTTCATCAATATATTACATTATGAAGTTCACAAAAATGTACACTAGTATATATGTGTTTATTTTCTTAAAATCTGCTGGTAAGAACAGTTTGTATCACAGACACAACGAGCAGTCAGCACCACCACAGTATTGTGTTGTTTGAATCCAGAAGATGACAGTTCTTGAAATCAAGTAGTAAGGTGACACTATGGTTTTCACTATAAAGACTGTACCTTTTCCAGTCTAATACCTGCTCACCTCAGCTGCCATACTTAAGAGTGCAAGTGCATGCGAGTAATGTACAGTCCTAAAAGAGAATTACAACATACATAACGTATAAAAACTTTTGTTACAATTTCCTTTGTACCAATTATTTTAGTGTTCATGACAATGGAAACATTTAAATAAAACATTCAAAAATATGAAACCATCTATAAGCAGGCTGCAATATACTGGAAAAAGGAGACATTCAGGTCAATAAGTACAAGGGGTAAAGCTAGCTTCTCCTATAGACTGAGCTGAACAGCAAATAAATGGAACTGAAGATTTCTTTTATATAAAATGGGCAATGTGAAACTGAAATGTGTTTTGTAGACGTGTCAACTTTTAATGTGCAACTGTTATGAAGGTGGAACATGTTGCTGTTGTGAACAGATTTGTAATCCAACCAGTGGATTTAATTGGTGAATAGCGGTGTACAACGTTGGTTATAAAGGTTTAGCAAATACCGCACAACAAAGCACCAGAGCAGCTGGGTCTTTTTAACAATCAGGGCCAAGGTAGAAGATAAATTCACAAGATTTTTTTTAAATGGGAGGGAAAGAAAGTAAATTTCCAATGCAAGCACTTGCAGATGAGTAAAGGTGATTGAATTGAAGGTGCAGCCATCAAGAACTGCATTTAGATAGACTAGACCCAAGTGGGAGAATTCTAGGTTTCTTATGAGAGCCACGACAGAAGCCAATTCCCTGAATAGGGAGTAATGTCAACTTGTTATTCATGAACACTTATCGAATAACACTGGAGCACCATAGAAGTAGGCTCATCTGTCTGTGTGTGTGTGTGTGTGTGTGTGTGTGAATGTGTATGTTCCCCCCATTAGAGGTATGTGTATGCCATTATACAATGACTTTAATAGAAGGGGAGGGGGAAAGGGGAAATGTTTTAATTAGATCAAATTAAACAAAAAAACCCTAAATTTCCCATCACCAGTTATATTTTTAAATTTGTGTCATTGTTCAATCATTATGCTTTATAAATTAGATAACATTTATAAAGCACACTGCTGACATCTTGTGAGAGAAATCATAAATTACAACTTTTGTGTCAATAGTGTAGACGGCTTCTCCAGCTTGCTATTTTGGATACTGCATTCCTGTTTATTGAGCTTCACTGTTTTTGCTAGGTTTCAACACTTGCCCAAAAGATATCCTAAAATCTTATCTCTCAAAGCTAAGGATCACAACAGTCTTGCTATTCCCTTGTACACCGTCCTGTCATACAGACAACATATGAAAGTCAGGAATTAAAAAAGGCCATTTAATCCATCAAACTAATTTTTCTAGTACATTAACTTGGCTCTCATGAATCCAATTGTATTTTGAATAACATCAATATCTCTTGTTCCTATTACTTTGTTTGATAAATGATTCCCGAAATGTAATTATGCTTGTGTCTGTTCTAAATTATTCCTGACAATTCAAAGATATTTTTTATTCTTAAAAAAATGAGTTATCCAATGATTTGAATTAAGCAACTTATATAACATCACAACTTGAGATTCAGAGCTAACAATTTTGGAATAATTCAGAATTTGAAATAGCAATATCTCATTAAACCCAGACTGTATATTTTTCCAAATTTTCTGATTTTAACCCTTCCCTCCCATCCCAGACACAGGTTAAGATTACAGATGAGGGGTATTTGCACCACCTGCACTTCTCCATCTTAATTTGCCTTTATTCTGAAGTGGGGAGTTCGCCTGTCTCAGAGGAGTGGGGGTCTAATTTAACTGGTGAACTTCCATCCCAATTTTGCAGGCATCATGCTGGTCACAGAAGGTGAAGGTAAGTTTTTTCTTTCTACTTTTTAAAAGGGTACATTTGTGCCAAGAGGTGAAGGAGTGCTCCTCAAGGCTCCACCAGGACACTGTGGGTGTCCAAAGAGGGACAGTAAAGCAGTGCATATGGGAGCAGGAGGCTGCAAAGGATCATAGGCAGGTTAGATGAATGGGCAAAACTTAACAGACGGAGTTTAACTTGGGACGCATAAGGTCATTCACACTGGACCCAAGAAAGATAACTTGGAGTGTTTTATTGATAAATGTAGAAGAGCAAATAAGATTTTGGAGTTCAAGTACATGTCTTTAAAAACTAGGTATAAAAAGCAATCAAAACTACAATGTAGAGGAAGTTATATTTATTGTAGAGCCTCAGACAGACTCCAACTGGAGTACTGCATTCAGTTTGGGGCATCTCACCTCAAGATATATTGGCCTTGGATTTGATGCAGGTTTACCAGAATGATACATTCTGAAGGATATTCTAAAAGGATACAGTTATGGAGGACAGCTTGCATAAGCTTGACTTGTATTCACCTGAGTATAAAGATTGAGAGATAATCCGATTGAGTTAACATGCAAGGATTTGAGTGTATAGACGCGGAGGAACTATTTCCTCTGGTGGGGAATCAAGAACAACTTTCATTTATATAGCACCTTTAACAAAGCAAAACATCTCAGGACGCTTCACAGGAACGTAATTGAGCAAGGTTTGACATCAAGCCACATAAGGAAATATTAGGCCAGGTGACCAAAAGCTAAAGAGCGTATTAAAAAGGTGGATATGCTGAGATGTTTAGGGAGGGAATTCCAGAGTTTAAGAATCAAATATGCTAAAGGCACAGCTGGCAATGATGGGGCAAAGGAAATCAAGGATGCGCAAAGGGTCAGAATTGGAGGAATGCTGAGTTTTTAGAGGGTTGTAGTGTTGGAGAAAGTTAGAGATTTGGAGCGGCAAGACCATGGAGGAATTTTAAGGGGACGCACTTATAAAATTTGAGCTAGGCCGTTCAGCAGTGGTAATGAGTGTCTGGAACACTCCCTCCCTTAGGACTGTGGATGCTGGAAGCTTTCAATTCTTGAGATATAGATGTTTTGTTGGGTAAGGATGTCGAGGGATATGGAGCAAATGATGATAAATGCAGCTGAAGTGCAGATTAGCCAAGTTTTAATTGAATGGCAGAGTTAGCCGGAGGGCCTGAATGGCCCAAGTCCACTTCTGTGTTGAACACATCTGGGCTCAAGCCCCAATAATCCCCCACCCTGCCCCCTCCAAAAAAATGTAAGCTTTTACCTTTTCTATTCCTGATTTACCTTACTGGAAATTGCTGCTGCTGCGCGCCCCAAGTTAAAGTATGCAATATAAATTTCTCCATTATATTTTCTGGACTTAGTTTCCCAATTCATTTGGAAATAATGATCTGTATTTAAGCCTTTAGCTTGGTTTTCAAGGGTGTTTAAAATTAAATCTTGATTTATTTTTTTTAAAAAATTCTTATCAATTTAGGTAGATCCCAAAATAATACAGTACTAGTCGACAGGACCTATAATACAAAAACGCTATTTAGACAAGCTCTAGGAAATAAATACCACAGTTATACTGAAATCTGGCAATAATGTATTGAATCCACCCAGGCAGCTTTGAGTAGTTTTACTGGGAGATCTTACTGGTGCAATATCTATGCAGACAATTTTCCCCACCCAGAGTCATTTGCTGAGTTAATACAGCAACAACTGAGTGAGGTAGTTGCATTAGACATGGGGAGGAGCCACAATTGGGTGGGGTACAAGACTGCTAGCAAGTTATATTGGTAAATGTCTGAATTAATAGTGACATGTAACCACTACTGAATCTAGTTTACACCACTGCCAACTCTCAATAATTCAAATCAGGCCTGCAGTAGTTACATGTCACCTTTGATTCAGATCGGTGCTCACTTGATCATCCCTCAGAGTTGTTTCCCCTCTTCTGAAGGCATTGGCCTATGGTCAGGTATGGTCACAGGAGGCAGCAGTGCCAATAGCTATTCTGGATAAGTATTCACAAGTTGTGAGCACAATAAAATTGTCATTTTAACAGTTCAGTCCTTTTGCTACCCCAACACATAATACAAAAGCAAGCCTATATCTCATCAAAGATTATCGAGTAATGATGGATTGACTTCTGAAATAAGAATTAATTTGATAGCTGCTTTTATAGCTTAAAGAAAGAGAAGTAGATTCAGTTTTATATATTCGCCTTCATGCAAAAGTTAATAAAACTGGAAAGCAGTTGGACACCACTAGACACCACTATAACACTGCAAATAATTTAGGTCAATAAGAGTCAAACTCATTTTTTTAAAATGGAAACCTTTTTAGTAAACTCCAGATCTTTTTTTAAATGCAGCTTCTGAAACTTTAAGAAAATTCAGACAATTGGAAATTTGCATCTAAAAATGACAATTTGGCTTTTTTTTTGCAGAAATCTAGTTTGATAGGCACAAGTCAAGAAAATATTTGTTTCAAATTTAGAATATTTTCAGAAGATTTCTCAACACATTCCTGCCCCTTCCAGTTTTTTCTAGAGAAATCTGACTTGCATCATTGCTGTCTATCAACAGAAAAACAGACAGCCATTTCTTGTTCCAGAGCATTACTGAATCTAATACAATTTAAGCAAAGTGGAAAGACTTCAGTTTTGCTGTTGGGAGTAGAACTGGCAATTCGATTATAAATAACCAACATTTAAGACTTTGCTACAGAACAGGTATTTTCGTCCCTATAGTTCCCATGTGGAAAACCATTACTTAAAAGTACCCAATTCCAAAACTATTCTACCATGAGGGTGGCATTTTGCTACTCAGTAGTTTGGATTTTTTGTTTAAATTTCAGCACCTTGACCAAGCAATCTTTGCTCTCACATTCACCAAAATAGTGAGTGCCAAGACACTATTTGACCATGGAAAATACCACAACCCAAGGCAACCCCATCCTTACCTGATAGGCACACTTCCAGCATTGGATAGCAATCAAAAGAGGGAACCCAGGCTGATCACTCCTTCCCAAAACTCAGGTATTGAGGTCAACTGTAGTGCTCCAACTGAGATCAGTTAACTCAATACAGACCATCAACCAAACCTGGTTCCGATGAAAAATACTTCCCTGTTGTGATGAAAGGTCGTCAACCTGAAACATTAACTCTGTTTCCCTCTCCACAGATGCTGCCTGAACGACTGTGTTTTCCAGCATTTTCTGTTTTATGTCGGACTTCCAGCATCCACAGTATTTTGAAATAAAAACAAAAAATGCTGGAAATGCTCAGCAGGTCTGGCAGCATCTGTGGAGAGAGGGACAAGAGTTACTGTTTCAGGTTGATAACCTTTCATCACAAAAGGGAAGTATTTTGCATTGGCAGACCTGGAATCCCCCTTGCTTTTATGGCTGAGTTACTCATGGAATAAAGAATTGAAAATTTAACAATTGTGAAGCTGTTGCACAAATGGCAAAAATTTGAAGCCCTTGCTAAAATTGCAAGGGACCGAAATCGTGCCCAAACAAAGCAGCATGAAGCCAGACACACAAAACAGATTGTCTTGCTAAATAAAATTATGAGGGGATTTTAAATGGGTTAGTTAAGCCAGCACTGCATTGGAGAGGGAACCCACAGGCAAGCCTTTTAGGCCAGAATCATACTGCAGAGGAAGACCTGGCAGGATATTTAGGACAGCTTTGTACTAGAGGAGAAATCAGAGGCAGGTCATTGAGAGTAGCCCTGTGCTGAAGGGAATCCTGTATGGATGTTTAGGATAACACTTAATGAATGGCTGAAAATTGGTACCATTTTAATACACCTTTCACTTCACTATCAAATTAAATGCCCAAGGGGATTTAACACAAGACAGAGAGATGTTATGAGCTTGCAAAAGATCTTTGTTTCTCATATTCATTTTTATTTCATATAGTGGGTGAGACAAATATAAGCTTTTGTTTGATTGACCCCTCTCTCCAACTTGCACCACCTATGTTGCACAAAAGGTTTTGCCCAAATTATATTAAAAGATCATCAGCCTAAAGCACCATCTCATGCTCAGTGTCTGTGAATAAAATAAAACCTGATTAAGTTATTTGAGCTGGTGTTTGAATAAGTTGCCTTCTGGAACTGTTTCGGGATTGCTTTCCTCTCCAACACAACTGGAGAGGAGACTGGACTCAAATAACACATAACTGTCTGGTCGTGCAATTTCTGAAAGCCTGGTGGGATAAAAAGGAAATAACAACCTTCAAGCAAACAAGAGCTGTACCTGTAATGTAATACGGATCAGGACTCGTTTACAGAAACCCATATAGCTCTTATGCACCCAAATGAATTTTAGACGCATGCTACAAAGTTACAACTAGCAAGTAGGTACAAACAGTGCAAAAGTGGGGACCCAGCTCTTTTCCCATTGACTTTATATTGAATATATATAAACTGGCTTTCAGCAGTGACAGATGAGTAGGCAGTTGCTGTGTGCAATTTGTTACACAAAAGAGGCTCAAAAACCAAGCAGCCACTGACCCTTCTGAGCACTGCATTTCTGCACCATATTTTATGGAGATCATGCAAGGAATATAATTAGTAAAGGTTTGTTGCTCCAATATGGTTCAAATTGTGCTTTTTGATATTTCCAAGAGGGTGTAAAAGGTCATTGTGGGTTGCAAACTGCTAACAAATTGGCAGGTTCATTATTAAATGGTGTGCACAGAGGATCTGCAGTTGCTGCAGCAGTGCAAGGCAATGGAAAGCAGACTGTTGCGCACAGTGCCTTGATGCTGTAACAAACTGATGTACACTGTCCCTTGCTGCTGTAGCACTTATCTACTGTACTAAGTATGAAATATTTTATTAAGTTTTCAAGTACCGTTGTTTGTTTTGCCTTATAATCAATACAAAAAAGGTCTAGCCAGCAGTGACCTACCTCCAACTAGCTAAGTGAACCAGAATCTTGATGGTGAGAACAATCAGACAGTTTACAATTGGGAGGATGGGAAGGGAAGTTGAGAGATGTTGCAATAGCACCCTGAATTCTAAACCTAAGGAGAGGATAAGAAAGAAAAGGTGGGAAATGAATTTAAACCTGTTTCAACAAACATTTCCTCTTCCTACTTGAGGGCTTTTGCCAGTTCACAGTTCGAGGTGCTGGATGAAGAATGGCAAAGTACAACAGAGTGGTCTGTTCCCTGAGGAAAGGGAAAAGTAAGCCAAAAGAACATTATTCCACAGGGATAGGGTAGTCTTGGGCCAAGTGATGCATGGGCATCCGACTGGCACCCAAGTACTGAAAATATGTTGAAATAAGAACAACAGTTTGGGAGCTGGATTCTGAACCCTATAACATATCCCACTCAGAAAACAAATGACAAATTCAAAAAGATTTAGCAACGCAAAAACACCATACTGCAACTAGTTGGAGTCATCTCCCATAAGATGTATAGAGCCAAGCCATAAAACCAAGATATAAACCATCAAACTAACCCACAAATGTCAAAGTCTGTGTATAGCAGCGATTTGATAGCAGTTGATATCTCTATCTGGCTTATTACTCCAGACTTGACAACACTACCAAACACATGTTGGTTTCCTCTTTCCCACTCCTCCTCCTGAAGAAGGTGACTCATGCTGCAGTACGGTTCCACAAGCACTGAGCATCCTGAGTTACCAGAACCTGCCTGACATGTGCAAGCACAATTTCCAGCAGGTCAGGTCACACAGGTCAGTCATTAGCTGATTTTCCCTCTCGCCCATCTAGTCCAGGGGTACCACTGTCACTACATTGGCGAAGATTAGTTAACACAATGCAGTCCCAGGAACTTGCCTGGCCTGTACTGATCAGATACACTCTGGGCAACAGCCCTCAGGGGAGCATTACTCTAATTGTGGTGAGCATTCAAACCTTTAAGCTGCAAGGAGGTCAGGCAGTGGAAAGTTGTGTTTATTGCTTTGTTCTGAATGATCTTCTCTGAATTCCTACAAAATTCTCAAAAGTAAACCAAAATATTTTGAACACGTAAGTCTCACAATTTGCCGATACAAAACTTTACATTTTATATACTTACACAAGATCATATTGAATAAAATTATTTAATCTCCCACATTTATTTGAAATTGTTGCAAAAGTCGTAATTTACATTTCCAAAGCTGCCATGTTATCGTTGCATGATCAGCCACATATACACTGCCTACAGACCAGAAATTGTCTGAAAACACTAACAATTCCTACCCTCATACAAAATCCAGCAGGCAAAGCTCAAGTAAGGAACAGTTTGCAGCAGAAGTGCATGAAATCACTATGGCTACATTAACTCCCAACACTCTTGTGTTCTGAATCCATCAGACCCACATTGGAGGGATTTATCGTAAATTATCATAAGAGGAACATCCTGTTGGGTTTCATACAGTCTCTATAAATATTCTCAGTGATGAGACTGGTGTTGTGACAGTAATTCTTCACAGCACGAGTCCTTTCACTTCAAGAAAATACAAAATCATAAGATTGGAGTAAAGGGATAAGGATTTCTCTTGTGGTTTCTTCACTGTTCCGCAGCGTTGGCGGCAAATCATAACTGGCATTGTGGAGCCTGGACTAATTAGTGAAGGTTCAGTGTGAGTGTGAAACAGCCCTGGGTCATAATGTGAAAATGCAGAATTCGTGAATCAGTTCCAGCTCAGCTTGGTATAGCACCACGGGGAGTAAACATAACTGCACCTGGTACACAATGAAAACAGGTCAAACATGTGTACCTATGTCAGTCAGTAAATTGAGTGGCAAACAAAGGCACCTGCTGGGAGTTAAATGATAAAAGTAACTATCAGAAATGGTTGCATCTCAAGATCAGCCAGCAACATGAATGATGACATAAACAGAATGGGTTGCAATAGATATATCACCTGGGAAAAAAAACTTTGTAACGAGAGCGTCAATACTGCACAGCTCCACATCATCTGACCTGGGACAGTTGGACTCTTTGAAAAAAACCATTTTAATTGATAAGTACGGAATTAAACCCTACCATATTATGCATAGGAAGGCTATATATGCTTCGGTAAACGAGCCCCAGGACATGTTTAGCCCACATGAGAACACGACAGTGTTTAATCAGCCCCAACATGGTTCCCATTGGCTGATGCTGGGTAGTTTCAGTGAATTCCAATAATGGTTTTCGCATCCCATCCTAGGGGAAGGTCAGTCTCCTGTTCTTCTCTGTATTTCTGGTTGGCACCTGAGGTTCAGAATGCATTTCTGTGACAAACCCCACTCTGTTCTGCACGGTTCTTTGAGTGTAAAAGAGAATGTAGGCTTGGGTCTTGCACACTTCCTCCACACTGCACACATTTAGCTTAGAGTCATTACAGTGGACCCAAAATTCTAAAGGGGGAAAAAAAAAGATACAGCAGATTGTAAAATACAGTATTTATTTTCAGTATATTTATCAATTAAGTACGTCAATTAAATTATACACAATCTTGTGAACAAGTTGCACTCTCCAACCCCTTTACCCCACTCCTCTCCTGAAGATGCCGTTTCTTCCTTGGATGACAGCAGCTGTTATTTCATTTAAGGAGCCATTCTTCCAACTGTGCGCCTGGACAGCCTCAGTAAGCTATTGGGGTGGGGGCTGTTTTGTCTGTTGGACTGTTTGGCTTAGTTTCCCATTATTCAGTGCACTTACCTAAACAAATTTCAATGACACTGCAATACACTTGAGAAAGTGACCAAAACTAGTATGTCACCCTGGGATATTTATACAGAGTACTAATGAGACCACATCTGGAGTATTGTGTACAGTATTGGTCACCTTATTTAAGAAAGAATGTAAATGCTTTGGAAGCAATTCAGAGGTTTACCAGTCTAATACCTGGAATGGGCGGGTTGTCTTATGAGGAAAGGTTGGACAGGCTAAGGTTGTATCTGCTGGAGTTTAGAAGAGTAAGAGGCAACTTGATTGTAACATATAAGATCCTGAGTGGTCTTGACAGGGTGGATGTGGAGAAGATGTTTCCTGTTGTGGGAGTATCTAGAACTAGGGGGTCACTGTTTAAAAATAAGGGGTCACCCACTTAAAATGGAGATGAGGTGAAATTTTTTCTCTCAAGAGGATCATGAGTCTTTGGAACTCTCTTCCTAAAAAGGCAGTGGTAGCAGAGTCTTTGAATATTTTTAAGGCAGAGATGGATAGATTCTTGGTAAGCAAGAGGGTGAAAGGCTATCCGGGGTACGCGGAATGCAGATTTGAGGTTTCTATAAGATCAGCCATGATCTTATTAAATGGCGGAGCAGGCTCGAGGGGCTGAATGGCCTACTCCTTGTTTGGAGGAAATAAGAGGAACAGGAAAGTGACGTGTATTGGATTTTGAGATTGTTTTAAATTTTTCACAGTCATTTAAAACTTTTGCCCCTCTCCTGGTTGAACTATTTCAAGTAAACATTCCTCAGTGTGATGAGTCATGCATCTCCAATTATTCTTCTTAAAATACAGGAGGACAAACTAGTTGTAGAAAATCGCAATAATCATGCTTCTTCTTGCTGGACTAGGAAAGAATCAAACTTGCTTGAGTTCCAGGAATGGCAAGATAGCATCTTCCGCAATTGAGAGGCACACAGCACCTCAGGTAGCAACACCCACAACTCCACTGCACACATGGGCAGATCAGAGGAAACTACTGTCATAGTAGCAATTAAAAAAAAACACACTTGTAAGTTCTAATGTCCTTTTGTGGAGAGGACTGTGCTCAGTCCACAGTTTGAAAGACTACTGCCTAGACTGGTAAGATAGCTGACAGTCATTGAAGGTGGTACTAAAGAAAGACATGACTCTTTTCCCCCATGACTTTTGATGACAGCCAACAACCCTCTGACTGCTCTAAGACTCAAAGTGGTCATTCTTCTCGTGTGAGCCAGGGCAATGAGGGTTGGCAGGCTAGTTGTTCTCGGGTGGCATCACAGCAAAGCAAGGTTCTGTCGTCTTGTTTTACAAGTAGCAGATGCGTCATTACAATTAGGATTGAGGTGTCTGACTGAGTTCTACCATCTCTAGCCTGGGGACATTGGCACCCACTGTAGCAGCCAATCCTGCTGACATCAGCTAACTCGGTACAAATTGAGAAATGAATATGGAAGTTTTTAGTCACTGGAAAGGGCATGAACCCACTGTATCGCCAAAACACACAAAGCTGTGACCCTTTACCACTCTTTCTTATTTTTACTTATAGTAAACTGACCTCCTTCTGTGTTGTAGCAGTATGCGGTGTAGTGTCCTGAGCCAAATCCTTTTCCATGATGCATCACCACAGCTGAGAGGTCATATATGAAGCTTTCCTTGCCAAGAGTGGAGGAAGAGTCCCTGCAGCAGTAAGGCTCCATGTTTAATACCTGGTCAAAGTTTACGTGCACCCCTATCTTCTCACGATGGTTGCGGCCAGACCACCTAAAAACACAGTAGCTGCATCAAGAGGGAAATAAGGAACACGAGTACAGTACATCAATGCCCTGTAAAAAATACTTACATTCTATACAAGATAACTCGATAAAAGTCAACGTTTTATTAGTTTGTTTAAATAAAACAGTTCACTATAATAAAGAGGCAAAAGGTTCAACCTCTGGCGTGTGCTGAGTTGGTTATCTCAGCCACAGCAAAGGTACAGGCAATACAACTGAGCTTAGTGCCCCGCAGTAGGAAAACTCGCAACAAATACAATAAAAATAAATCAACCAGGGTAACACCACCTGATTGTGGTTCAGTGGCCCTAACAGAAAATGTGGATGTGCAGTGAGGAAGGATAAGCCTCGACTGTGATGCATTCCAAAGACAGATAGCTTGGTGGTGCCCAGTGTTCAGCATCATGCTCACTGTCAAAGGGACACACACAAATAATGGATATTTGAGCAAGGAACTGCAGTGACCAACACCCATGAAGCATTCCCTTTAATTTTACTTCACTTTGCGCAGTTTGTTTCTTGCACTGTGCAGTCGCTTTAAGATTGCTGCGGAACTACGCATAGACACAACTTACAGGGACCCTTGCTCATAATGCGGCTTGTTTATCCACTCGATTGCTATGTGACACCACACTCCTGTGCAGCTTAGAGGGAACGTTGAACCATTGTAATAGCACCAGAAAAGGGTAAACACTTTCAGGTGAGGAGGGGAGAATGGAAAAAGGAGAGAAAAATGTATGGAGTCATGCATTTGTGGTGTGAAATCTACAGGGTAATCGTTAAGTAACACAGAACAAATGCATCAATAGGCACAGATGGACAAGGGAATACAATGGACAAAAGGCATCATATCTAACTGCAGAGAATTAATTCAAATGGATTAAGGTGTAAAACATCAGTTGCTGTCAGGACAGTGTAATCGAGCTCCAACAGAGTGCCATGGAGCATTACAGCAAAGACCTACGTCTAGTCCCACACAGCAGGTTCCTGATCATGAGGTAGATTAGATTGGGAGGAAAGGAATCAAAGGAAGTCTAGGCCTAGATTCAAATATTTATTTTTTAATTTTTATATATACATTTTTTCCCCACCTATTATTTTAAAAATTTATTTCCATTCATTGTTTTATCCCCACCTTTTAGCCTATTTTGATCCTTGCTCCCACACCGTCCCCTCCCCCCACATCACCCCCACGAGGGCCATCTGTCTCTTGCTCATCCTGTTTTCTACTCTTAATGTCACCATTAGCACCTCCTTTAGTCAGTATTATCACCATCAACACCCCTTCGACCTTTTGTTTATGACATCTTTTGTAATCTCTCCTCTGCCTCCACCTATCACTGGCCCCCTATCCAGCTTCATCTGTCCCACCTCCCTTATACAGTATATATTTCATCAGATTTTTACTTCTCTTAAGTTCTGAAGAAGAGTCACCTGGACTCGAAACGTTAACTCTTTCTCTCCACAGATGCTGTCAGACCTGCTGAGTTTTTCCAGCAATTTTTGTTTTAGTTTCAGATTTCCAGCATCCGCAGTATTTTGCTTTTATCTAGACCTAGATTATTCTCCCATGTACAACAGCATTTACATTTATTTAGCGCACATAATATAGTAAGATGTTCCAAGGTGCTAAACAAAAGCAATATCAATATATTTTTGACATGGAGCCAGGGAAGGAGATACCAAGGCAGAAGACCAAAGTTTGATCAAGGAGGTAGGCTTTAAGTAGTACTTAAAAGAGGAGAGAAAGTTGGAGAGGTTCGGCAAGGGAATTCCCGAGCTTAGGACCAAAGTGGCTGAAAGTGCAATCAGCAGTGGTAGAACAATTAAAAATAGGGATGGGCAAGAGGCCAGAATTGGAAAAGCCTAAAAATCCAGAAAACTTGTAGGGCTGGAAGAGGCAAGGACCAGGCTGTCCAACATATGGCCTGTGGGCCACAATCCAGCCTATCATGCCTCTCTATCTGGCCTGCAAAACCACTGTTCAAAATATAGGGCTGCTCCTCCAATCACAGACTGTTTCTCTCTAGCATTTGTTGCTGATAGGCTCACTAGTGAGCCTATCAGCAACAAATGCGGGAGAGAAACAGGCTGTGATTGGAGGAGCAGCAAACAGTGTGAAGGTGGGTGGCTTCATTCAGCCTGAGGCCTAAGCACCTGTGGCTGCAGTGAATATGCTGAGGAGGAAGATAGGCTTTCGGAGGGAGTGGGGGGTGGTGGTGAGGGGAGAAGACAAGTTCCCCTGACGGATTACAAGAGGCAAGAAGGTGGAGCAGTGGTTGCCGCAGCAGCGGGGCCCAGGACAGCTGAAGTGTTAGACAGGGAGAAAGAGTCTTGGTACTTTCACAGCCATCCCGAGTCTCTCCTCGTTAAGTTAAGCTCAAAACAAGCGGGACCTGGCGGGCGTGAGAGCACGCGTGTGTGTGACAGTGAGACGCAAACTTGCATCAAACATGAAATTCATGCTTAGTGTTGTGTCAAATCTTAGCTTTCTGATATTTGCTCATCAGCTTCTTGAGTGCAATAAAATTGAAATGCGGCCCCTCATGTGAAAAGGTTGGACAAACCTGGGCTGGGGAGATGGGGCATGGAAAGGCCATAGATTTAAAAATAAGGATGAAAATTTTAAAACGGAGACATTGTCAGACCAGGAGCCAGTGAAGGTCAGATACAGAGCGAGTGAGATTCGGAGCGAGTTAACATACAACTGTCACAGCTTTGGATAAGCATAAATTTTGTAAGGTGGAAGATGGGAGGCTGACCAGGAGAACATTGGAATAGTCAAGTTAAATGGTGCCAAAGGCATGGTCCATGCCCAAATGCAGCAAGACCTGAACAATACCTAGGCTTGGGCTGACAAGTGGCAGGTAACATTTGCGCCACCCAAGTGCCAGGCAATGACCATCTCCAACAAGAGAGCATCTAACCATCGCCCCTTGACATTCAATGGCATTACCATCACTGAATCCCACATTATCAACATCCTGGTGGTTACCAGTGACCAGAAACTGAACTGGACTAGCCATATAAATACTGTGGCTACAAGAGCAGGTCAGGGGCTAGGAATCCTGGGGGTGAGTAACTCACCTCCTGTCTCCCCAAAGCCTGTCCACCATCAACAAGGCACAAGTCAGGAATGTGATGGAATACTCCCCACTTGCCTGGATGAGTGCAGCTCCAACAACACTTAAGAAGCTTGACACCGTCCAGGACAAAGCAGCCCGCTTGATTGGCACCACATCCACAAACATTCACAGCCTTCAACACTGACACACAGTAGCAGCAGTGTGTACCATCTACAAGGTGCACTGCAGGATTTCATCAAGGCTCCTTAGGCAGCAACTTCCAAACCCACGACCACTACCATCTAGAAGGACAAGGGCAGCAGATACATGGGGACAACACCAACTGGAAGTTGCCCTCCAAGTCACTCACCAGTCTGATTTGGAAATATATCACCGTTCCTTCACTGTCGCTAGGTCAAAATCCTGGAACTCCCTCCCTAACAGCACTGTGGGTGTACCTACCCACATGGACTGCAGTGTTTCAAGAAGGCAGCTCACCACCACCTTCTCAAGAGCAACAAGGAATGAGCAATAAATGCTGGCCCAGCCAGTGAAGCCCACATCCCATGAATGAATAAAAAAAAGCCCATAACCATGCCTAGTGTAATCAATGAAACAATGGTTTTGCTGCTTTAGTGCTCCAGCAACAATGGATACTGCCATGAGGAGTTCATCTTTCTCATACACATAAGCCACTGCCTGCTTTTCACCAACAGTGTTCTTGAAGGACAGTGCACTATTTCCCATAAACATGGAGTATCTTACAACTGGCTTCACTCTGTAGCAACTTATTTCAAGGTTAGTTTCTCATAGTAAGAGACATTAAATACATTTATTTTAGGGGGAACCCAAGATTATGCAATGATCATTGAAGAGGAAAGGAGGAAAAAATAGAAAATGTTTAATTCAGTGCTTGTTATGAAAAGAAACACCCAATAAAAATCAAATGAGGCTGAATTTTCAACATGTGTGTGGAACCAGAATATACATATTGATGGCTCAAACATACTGTCTACACTTCTGGGCAGATTCTATAGGAGCATAGGACTTAGGAGCAGGAGTAGGCTATTCGGCCCTTCAAGTCTGCCTTGCCATTCGATAAGGTCATGTTGAACTGACTGGTCTAACTCCACTTTCTTGTCTCCCCCCCTGACTCCCTTGTCTATGAAAAATCTATCTAACTCAGCCTTGAATAGATTCAATGACCCAGCCTCCGCTATTTTCTGGACAAGAAAATTCCACAGACTAACGACCCTCTAAGAGAAAAGAAATTCTCCTCATCTGTCTTTAAAGGGAGACCTCTTATTTTTAAACTGTGTCCCCTTGCTCTAGTCTTCCCTACAAGAGGAAAAATATTCCTAACATTCCCCCATATCAAGTCCCCTCAGGATCTTATATGTTTCAATAAGATCACCTCTCGTTCTTCTAAACTCTAACAAGTAAAGGCCATTCTGATGGATCGTCAAATAAAAGTAAAGTCCTTTTTGTGGAAAGAACAAGCAAGAATGACAAGCTTACATTTGTATAGAACCTTTCACTACCTCATCTAAAGTATACTTCTGAAGTGTAGTTACTGTTGTGACACAGAAAACATGGCAGCAAAGTTGCGTACAGCAACTCCCACAAACAGCAATATGATAATGCCCTGATAATGAATTAGGGATAAATATTGACCAGGGCACTGGAGATAACTCTCCTGATCTTCTTTGAAACAGTGCCATTGGATTGTTTACATCCACCCGAGACAGCAGACATTGTTTATATTTAATCTGAAAGACAGCACTTAGAACAGGGCAACACTCTCTCAGTACTACAGCTGAGTGTCAGCCTAGAATTTTGAGCTTAAGTTTCTGGAATGGAACTCGAACACACAACCTTCTGACTCAGAGGCAAGAGTGTTGTTCACTGAACCACAGCTGACAGAGTGCTGGAAGGAAAATCATACAACTAACAAATTGGAATTCATGGATAATAGGCATTAAAACAATCCTTTGAAGCTGCAGCAAATTCATCCTACCTGAATCTTTTAAGGTGCAAACGGAGGACCTGAGGTAGTCTGTATATCATTAGCTGTTTTTGAGCTTCTGTCAAGACGAGAGGCTTTGGTGAGGATTTTCGTCGTTTACCTGTGAAATAATTACGCAGAATTACATAGAACCCACAGTATAGAAACAGGCCATTTGGCCCAATTGCTGCATGCTGATGTTTATGCATCACATTGGCCTCCTCCTTATCTCTATTTAATATAGCATTAATCAACTTTCAGTTAAAAAGATTAGCTATTCAGCCCTTTTAACGTCAGAAGCATAAGGACTACAGCACAGCGTGCAGGGCAAATGCAGATTTCCTCCAATATACACCATTGTCCTACTTATGGCAACACTTCAGAACTTAAGTTCGGTCTACACCAATGGTTTGTTGGTTGGTAGAAGTCTAGGCCAAACGTATTGCACTGAGTGGACATGACCCTTCAGTGCAAATGATCAAAAGGCATTTTGATCGAACAGTAATTGTGAAAAATAACAAATCAACTATGAATACTTATTAAACACAGAAGTATAGATTTGTTATCTTGGGGTCCCTTTGAGTAGCTACAATTTGGGATCCCCCAAATCCTCAGTTTGTTGGGACACTGAATAGCTAAAACTATGCAGACCAGAAGGTTCCAGGTATGATCCCTTGTCTTTATGGAGATTGCCATTTCAGTATGGGCACCACAAATGGCCTCAGGACCTTTGGACAGGGAGGTGAAAGTTCCTGGTCTTGGTTTCCATTTACTGATCATTGTTGCTTGTGTAAACATGTGGTCAACAAGATTGAGTGCAGCCTGTCAACACACTGTCTAGACACAGACAAGAATAGAACCATTCTACAGGTGCCATAGCTCATAACTCACCAGAGTGGGAACCTAGATAGTGAATTCAACTAAGAGGAAAACTCATTTAAAAGGGCAGTGCTTACTGTTGCACTGGTCACAAGCATAAATCCTCCCTTCCAAAGCCTCTGTTTCTGTAAACTTTGCCAGCATTTCCGTCAGCGTGCATTCTTTAAGCTGGGTAGCACCCTTCTGAAGACAATGATAGCGCTCTGGAAACTCCAGTGAAAGATCCCAAAATGGTTCAATGGTGTTGGACTTGTAGTTGCACGTCAGGCACGTGACCTGTAGAAAGGGACAATAAAAGTAACAGATAACCCAGAATACCAAAGGTAATTGATCCAATGAAATGACAAGATTACATCACAAACAAGGCCACCCAGACCATTTGTGCAAATTCTCTGCAACAGTAGTCTAAAATTAATCCCACTATCTCATTCTCTCCCAACCCATCTCTTTCTCTGCTTCAAATATTTATTCCTTTCTTCCTAAAATGATGCAGTCTCTGTCCATGTAGCAAAGAATTCTATGTTCAACAACCCTCAGTAAAGGCCTTTCCGCCATAACTTCCTCGTCATTTTCAAATTATTTTGAATTGATGACCACTTAAGAATGATTCTCCGACTAGAGGAAAAGTCTTTTCCCTGTTCAGCCTATCGAAATTATTCAAAAGTTTTTAAAAATTCTATCTATTCTTAGCCTACGATGATGAAATAGTCCTAGAACTTAGTTCTCATAATCTTAGTTTCCTATCTTTGATATCATCTATTGTTTTTAATGTTCTTTTTAAACCGGAGTGTCCAAAACAGAAAACTAATTATGACCCATTATTTTTAAATGTATTCCACCTATGGTTTATTTCACCCCACCCCCACTAGAGCTACCTTGCTTGTCCTGCTCTCCACTCTTCATTAGCACATTCTTTTAGATAATATCACCACCTTCAACACCTCTTTGTTCTTTTATCTGTGACATCTTTTGGTTATCTCCTCCTATCACTGCTTGCTTGTCCCAACAACCCACCTCCCTTCTTCCCTCCCACCCCTTAAACCAGCTTATATTTCACCCCTTTCCTATTTCTACTTAGTTCTGTTGAAGGGTCATGAGGACTCGAAACGTCAACTTTGCTCTTCTCTGCCGATGCTGCCAGACCTGCTGAGTTTTTCCAGGTATTTCTGTTTTTGTTTTGGATTTCCAGCATCCGCAGTTTTTTGTTTTTAACACTTCACAAGAGCGTGGGGAAGGCAACAGACAGACAGACCAGAAGGCATTAAGTTAAGAGTTAGACCACAAACATTCACTCCTTCCACCACTAACGCGCAGTGGTAGCAACTTGTACTATCTACAAGATGCAATGCAGGAATTCACCAAGGGTCCTTCAAAACAGCAAGCTCCTTCAAGACAGCACCTTCCAAACCCACAACTGCTACCGTCTAGAAGGACAAGAACAGCAGACACATGGAAACACCACCACCTGGAAGTTCCCCTCCAAGTCACACACCATCCTGACTTGGAACTATATCACCGTTCCTTCACGGTCGCTGGGTCAAAATCCTAGAACTCCCTCCCTAACAGCACTGTGGGTGTACCTACACCACATGGACTGCAGCGGTTCAAGAAGGCAGCTCATCACCACCTTCTCAAGGGCAATTAGGGATGAGCAATAAATGTTGGCCTAGCCCACATCGCTTGAATGAATGAAAAGGGTGATTGAAGGTTATTCAGAAGTTGTGAGGTGTCAGGGTTTAGTAGTTTAGAAATCATTCCAGTTCAGACAAAGGAAAGCTCTGTTACTGCTGGTATAGTGGAGAGGAAGAGGGAAACTCTTTCGAGTTACCAACAGTCACAGATTGCAACTCTCTTTCGAGTACAATCACAGTTCTTGGTTTCCGGGAGTGGGACATGAACCCACAACCTTCTGATTCAAAGGCGAGGGTGCTATGAACTGAGCCACAGCTGACACCTCCAGAGGAAGAGGGAAGATGCACACAGGGCCTCCATCAATCAGAGCAAGCTGGTGTGTGGAATTGACGAAACTTGGAGAGGCAGATGCAATGAGACCATAATGACATTTATAAGCAAGAGCAATTACTCTGAATTCAATGCAATTGAGGGTTAGGGATCTAGTGCCAGACTTGGTACTAAACAGGATGCAGGTGGCAATATTTACTGGAAGAAGTCTAACTTGTCACTAGGCAAAACAAATGTACCCAAGGTCATCCAGATGCACATGGCTGGTTTATCCCAGTGTGAGAAGTTCATTATCAGCTTTTGGCTGTGGGCACTTGCTCAATGTACATATTTTAATGATTTCATTATTCGTTGCATTTTGTTACAATGATACTATGCAAGGCATTTCCTATGTGTAAATATATGTCAGAGAAATGCAAAAACTTGGCCAAATTTATTTCAGCACTTTGTATTTTCCATTACCACAATATGAACTAACTAAACTGACTACATTTGCAACACAAATGTAGCATTAGTGCCAAGTGTTGCTGTGAAAGAAGGAAGCTTATGCCACTTTCTCCAGAGGCAACTCAGGCCCTGACTCGAGACTTCACCAACAATGTTAGGGGAGATGGTGGCACAGCGGTAATGCCATTGGACTAGTAATGCAGGGCCACAGGTTAGTGTTCTGGGAATGCTGGTTCAAATCCCACCACAGCAGCTGGGGAAATTTAAATTCAACTAATGAATCTGGAATGCAAAGCTAGTCTCAGTAATGGTGACCATGAAACTATCAGATTGTAGTAAAATTCATCTGGTTCATTAATAACCTTTAGTGAAGGAAATCTACCATCCTTATCTGGTCTGGCTGACATGGGGCTCCTGATTCACAGCAATGTAACTATCCTCTAAAATGGCCTAGCAAGCCACTCAGTTCAAGGGCAATTAGGGATGGGCAACAAATGCTGCCCTTGCCAGCGACACCCATATCCCATGAAAGAATAATTTTAGTGCTAATGAGATTAATGATGTTGCAGTTTATTGTGCAAATGCAGAGTATGACACCAGCGCTCAGTGATCTGAGGACAAGGTAATTGAGGACGTTATTACAAAAGGGGTTACATCTAATTGAGGCAATTGTTCATCATTTACCGATGCAACTACATAATTCCTCACCTTGGAATAGCTTAACTTGTCTGTGGATAACCTCTTTTAAGGTGCAAGATATTCAGATGATTAATTGACTGCCTCATTTGATATTTAAATCTAACATTCCAATAAATGGTCAGATCTTTCCATACATACAGCTAAATTCATTTTTTCCCTCCATTCCTCAGTTGAGGGGACCCCTTTCCACCATTGATAACTCATGTAAACTTGGAGCTCTGCTCAGGGGTGTGCAAGAGTAGCCCCAGGTGACTTACCCTCCAGTTAAACTCCACCCTAAGATGAGCAAACTGGTATGAGCACACATCTTACTACTGAGGCGCAAGCTATAATGCAGGAGATACGTACATAAAATGAGATGCGTCCACTAACCATGTACGTTAACAAACATTTAAAATACATTCTGCAGCATTGGTAAAATGCCCAAATTAGAACATCCATTTCTTCAATTTAACAAAAACAAATCTACAGATTCAGACAACTGAGGGGTACAAATGCTTTCTTTCCCATTTCTGCTGCTGAAGATGTTGCCTCATGCAAAGGTAGTTAACCTAAGTATCCATTATGAGCTTACAACATGAGTGCTGTCAGTTGTAACCCTCTCTCTGTAGCCTCCTCAAGCCCTACCAGGTTCTGAAATCTCTGCACTTCTCCAATTTTGGCCTCTTGCGCAATCCTGATTTTCATCACTCCATTGGGGACCGTGCCTTCAGCTGCCGAGGCCTTAAGCTCTGGAATTCCCTCCCTAAACCTCTGAATTTCTTTAAGCCACTCTTTAAAACCCAACCTCTGACCTACATTTTGGTCGTCATCCCAATATCTCACATGGGCTCAGTGTCAAATTTTGTTTGATAATGGTCCTGTGAAGCACCTCGGGACCTTTTACAATGTTAAACGTGCAACATAAACGTTGCAACACATTTGTGTTATTATACCACAAGAGCAAATAAAGACTCTGGTTCCAACCTCAATGTCCACACAGTCCCCCCAAAGTGACACTGAAGAACAGTCAAGGAGGTAGAAATCTGGGTGGTTTTTCTCAGGAGCACTGTGTGGCCAACTGTACCACTTATACTGCTCCATTGGCTGAGATCAACTAACACTGTAAACATGGAATCAACATGGTTCAATCACACATTCGCATTCAGTCACCAAAGACATGTATCTGTGCTTTTTGTCAGCGCAAATGAATTCCTAAGTAAAGTCCTGCCATTCAGGGGAGGGGGCGGGATTACATTCCCACGAAACCTTGCAAGAGACGAAATCACGAACAACAAACATACTTTACAATGAGAGTCAATTAGATAGGTTCCAGCCATCCTAAAATTTGACATGTATACAGGATCAAAGGCAATAAAAATGATGTTTTTAATAAATTGAAAGTGAAATTTAGTGGAGAAATTGTTTAATAAAACTTGAAAACAAAAAAATGTAAAATTTGTCACACAGTACTTTACTTGAGAGTGGAGGTGGACTGCGATCAGCAATTAAATCACAGCAACAAGGAACATCCAGATGTAAACAACGGCAGACAACGCACACGCACTGTCTACTGCAGGAATTATGTCATGGACACCTCTCTTTTTTAAACTTTATTTAGGTAGCTCTTCTTTTTTTGGCATTTTTTAAAGATGGCTTTTATTTTTTATCTTTAAAACCGTGGATAAGTGAACATTTGGGCCTGCAATGGGTGAACGGCTTTTGCACGGATAAGCAAATTCGTGAAAGAGGAAGTTGCAAACGACTGGACTGCACAGCTGAGGCTACCCTAACATCATATAGGTGAATTCGGCGCTGATCTGATAGAACTCTGCTTTTCTTGTCTAAACTACTTGATCAGTTAGAAACCACCTATTTATGCCTGGCTGATTTGTGTGCTTGGCTGCAAGTGCATGGAGCCCTGGTTTGATTAAGCAGCTTAACTGCACTCTCCAATTGATAGTGCCAGTGATATATCAACAAAGGCTGCACCCTTGTCCACGGGAGTGACCAGGTAGGCTCACACATTAATCTTTCCTTTTGATTGGGAAATATGTCACCCTCCTTTATTTTCAAGAAAAGCCTCTGGATTTTCTCTCCATACCTGACAGTTCTACAGTTGCTGGTTATCTTCCAATACCTCAACCCAACTTCAGCCATTCTTCACAGAAGACTAAACTTTGAAGTTGGAGGGTTATTGTAGAACTGCAAATGTCAACTTGTTTGATAATAATCCTGTGAAGTACATCGGGGCTTTTCAAAATGTTAACTCACGTTTCTGTTGTTACGCAACAAGGGGGGGGGAAAAATCCTGATATACAACCCCACCCATAGGCACCCATTTCTCACAAGTGGCATTGAATAACAGTCAAGAGGTAGAAATGTGGGTTTTTTTTCCTGGGGGCACTGTGGCTAACTGTGCCATTTCTAATTCTGTCACTTTGCAATCAGTGATCACTGGACAGTGATGATGAGCTGCAACCATAATTAATTTTTCCCCCTCATAAAGCAGAGAGAGAGAGAGAGAGAGAGAAAGGAAAAAAAAAAGGACAATTGCATCTTCTGTAATTCTATCTATCTGAACTACTGGCCAAGCCAGCATAGACCAGGAACCTCTATGGCTCAGTGACATGCTGCCTTTATCACATGAACCTTTGATGAAGCTACATTTCACTGACTAGATGTGAGGAAAATAAAAAAAAGAACACTCTTTGCTGCTATGCAATACTGCATATAATTAGACTGATGTGCTGCAGCCCCAGATCACCTTGTCTGGGGACATGGGGGATTTATTCCAACCTCATCAGGCTTGATTCAACACACACTAAATTTTCCCAGATGATCATAGCATATTTAAAAATGAGGAGAAAAGCGTAGAAGGAAGATTCCTTAAAAAGCTGTTTGCAGGGAAAACATGGACAGTTAAAAGAGATACCAAAAAACAAAGAGCAGACTGTACTGTTACTACAATACGAGGAATGAGGCTGTGCAGAGCAACAATAAAATCGGTTATGGTACAGGTTTTAGAAGGAGTTGGATTCAGAAACACAAAATCTTTAAAAGTGGGAGGATAAATTGATTAAGCTTTGAAAATAACATAAGGGGTCCCAAGTTTTATTCGTAGGATCACAGAATGGGAAAACAAAGAGTTAATGTCAAACCTATACACATAATTTATTACAAAAATACCTGGAAAAACTCAGCATAATTTATTATACCAGAGTTGGAATATTGTCTGCAGTTTTGGAATTTTACTTTAGCAGGGATGCAGAAGAGATTCACTAAGATGTCAGGGATGAGTAGAAACTAAGACACTTTTCACCATAAGGAAAAAAGGTTAAAAGATCAAAATTATGTGGGGCTTTGAGAAGGTAAACTGGAGAAAGCCATTTCTCTTGCCTGGTAAGCTAGTACTAGATGGCATTAACTTAAGATGATTGCTGAAAAAAACAAAAAGGATGTTAGGAGATTTTTTTTTAATTCAGAGGATTGATAGATTGGACGACTTAAAAAAACAAAATTATAGTCAGCCATACATATTTTATTATAATAAAAAATCAGATTCTTATTTGAATTTTCTAACAGCAATGCAATATCAATGCCAGTGGAGGTGTCTGTTCCTTTTATTCCCCAAATTTTCCTCTTCTTCAGACATGTGCTGATCAATATGCCCCCAAATTTCCCCACGCTGTGCATGACTCATTTCTTACACTGCACGGTCCTTTTAGGATTGATGCAAGCCACACCTTAAAGGGACCACTGCTCACTCACACAGTCTGTTTGTTTGCCTGAATGGCACGTCTCCAATTGCTGAGCAGCAATGGAGAATGTTGGTAGTGGTATGTTGAAAATTTGCAAATGGCAAATTTTGGAGCTATCATTTCAGTTCCAAGATACTGAAGTTATAAGGCCATAAGACGTAGGAGCAGAAGTGGGCCATTCGGTCCATTGAGTCTGCTCCACCATTCAGCGAGATCATGGCTGATCTGATAATCCTCAACTCCACTTTCCTGCCTTTTCCCCATAACCCTTGATTATCTTACTGATTAAAAATCTGTCTATCTCCACCTTGAATATACTTAACAAGCCAGCTTCTACAGCCCTCTGCGGTAAAAAATTCCACAGATTCACTACCCTCAGAGAAGAAATTCCTCCACATCTCTGTTTTAAATGGGTGATCCCTTACTCTGAGATTATGCCCTCTGGTCCTAGACTCTCCCACAAGGGGAAACAACCTCTCAGCATCTACCCTGTCAAGGCCCCTAAGAATCTTATATGTTTCAGTAAGATCACCTCTCATTATTCTAAACTCTAATGAGTACAGGCCCAACCTACTCAACCTCTCCTCTCCTCATAAGAAAATCCCTCATCCCTGGGATCAACCTAGTGAACCTTCTCTGGACTGCCTCCAATGCCAGTGTATCTTTCCTTAGATAAGGGGACCAAAACTGTTCACAGTATTCTATGTGCGGTCTAACTAGTGCCTTGTATAGGTTTAGTAAGACTTCCCTATTTTTATATTCCATTCCCTTTGAAATAAAGGTCAACATTCCATTTGCCTTCCCCATTACCTGTTGAACTTGTATGTTAGCTTTTTGGGATTCATGCACAAGGACCCCCAAATCCCTCTGTGCTGTAGCCTTCTGCAATCTTTCTCAATTTAAATAATATTCAGCTCCTCTATTCTTCCTGCCAAAGTGCATAACCTCACATTTTCCCACATTATATTCCATCTGCCACTTTTTTGCCCACTCACTTAACCTGTCTATATCCCTCGTGTCATCCTCACCACTTGCCTTCCCACCTATTTTTATATGATCCGCAAATTTGGTGATAGTACATTCACTTCCCTCATCTAAGTCATTAATATATAATGTAAATAATTGAGGCCCCAGCATTGATCCCTGTGGCACTCCACTAGTCACAGGTTGCCATCCTGAAAATGCTCCCCCTTATCCCAACACTGACTTCTATTAGTTAGCCCAACCTTTATTCATGCTAATATACTACCCCCAACACCATGGGCTCTTATCTTATTAAGTAGCCTTATGTGCGGTACCTTACTGAATGCCTTTTGGAAATCCAAATATATTACATCTACTGGTTCCCCTTTATCTAGCCTGCTAGTTACCACCTCAAAGAATTCTAATAAATTTGTCAGGCATGGTTTCCCCTTCATGAAGCCATGCTCATTCTGTTAGATTAGATTATGTAATTCCAAATGCCCTGCTATTACATCCTTAATAATAGACTCTAACATTTTCTAAATGACAGATGTTAAGCTAACTGGCCTATAATTACCTGTTTTTTTGTCTCCCTCCCTTTTTGAATAAGGGCGTTACATTGTTAATTTTTTAATTAGTTAATTTTTTCACATCAACTGAATTTTACCTAATGGTCTTTTGCGAAGGCTAACACCTTCAAATTGTTTGTTTGAAATGTTTCTTTGCAATAAGTTGGCTGGAGTTAGTTGTAATATACTTGTTGGCCAGGATCTGAATGGGTGTTTGGTGGGGGTGGGGGGAGAGGGGGGGTGGAGAATGCTGTTATAGAATGGTTACAGCACAGGAGGCAGCCATGTGGTCCATCGTGGCTGTGCCAGCTCTTTGCATGAGCGGCACAATGAGTCGCACTGCCCCGCCCTTTTCGTGTAGCCCATCAAATTTTCTCTCTTCAGGTGCTTTATCCAATTCCCTTTTGAAGGCCACAATTGAATCAGCCTCCACTGCACCTCCAGGCAGTGGCATAGTGGTATTGTCACTGGACTGGTAATCTGGAAATCCAGGGTAATGTTCTGAGGACCTGGGTTCGAATCCCACCATGGCAGATGGTGGAATTTGAATCCAATAAAAATCTGGAATTAAAAATTTCATGTTGACTGTGAAACTATTGCTGATTCTCATAAAAACCCATCTAGTTCACTTATGCCCATTAGGGAAGGAAATCTGCTGTCCTTACCTGGTCTGGCCTATATGTGACTCCAGACCCACAGCAAGGTGGTTGAATCTTAAATGCCCTCTGAACAAGGGCAATTAGGAATGGGCAATAAATGCTGGCTGAGCCAGCGACGCCCACATCCTCTGGTTCTCGATCCTTCCACCAAAGGGAACAATTTCTCCCTATCGATTCTGTCCTGACCCCTCATGATTTTGAATACTTCTATCAAATTTAAAAAAGACAACCCCAGCCTCTCCAATCTACCCACGTAACTGAAGTCTCTCATGTCTGAAAGCACTTCCACACTTACACTTACAGCCTTCTCATCCTTCCTAAAGCACAATGTCCAGAATTAGGCACAATACTCCAACTGAGGCCGAACCAGAGTTTTATAAAAAGTTAATCTTAACTTCATAGGTTCGGATGAAAGGTCACTGACATGAAACAGTAACTCTGTTTCTCCACAGATGGTGCCAGACTTGCTGAATATTTCAAGTATTTTCTGGTTTTATTTGATAATAACCTCCTTTCTTTTGTACTCTATGCATCTATTTATAAAGCCCAGGATCACATATGTCTTTTTAGCAATGTGATTTATGCACACATACCCCATGTTCCTGCACACCTTTTAGAATTGTACCCTTTATTTTATATTGCCTCTCCTTGCTCTTCCTACCAAAATGCATCACTTTACACTTCTTTGTACTAAATTTCATCAGGAATTTTTCATGCAAATACTCACTCGATATCAGCAGGACTGGAGTGTCATGGTAACACTCTGAAGAGTTTAAAAGATATAACATTTTTGCAATATCTTAAGTGTAAGCTGGTGGTTTGCTTAATTTGTCTACTAAAGCCCTGAAGGTGTAAAGGTTTTTAAATTGCAACCAAGATGGGTGGAAGGCTGAAGAGATGAAAAGTTTTTATCTATAAAATTATCTAAAAAAACGTTGGGCCAGTTGAAAGTTTAGATGTAAAGAAATGTGACTGGAGTTTTTCTTTGTTTATTTTTGGGATGTGGACATCACTGGCTAGGCCAACATTTATTGCCCACCCCTAACTGCCCTTGAGAAGGTGGTGGTGAGCTGCCTTTTTGAACTGCTGCATGTAGTGTAGGTACACCCACAGTGCCGCTAGGGAGGGAGTTCCAGGATTTTGAAGGAACGGCGATATATTTCCAAGTCAGGATGGTGAGTGGCTTGGAGGGGAACTTCCAGGTGGTGGTGTTCCCATCTATCTGCTGCCCTTGTCCTTCTAGATGGTAGTGGTCGCTGGTTTGGAAGGTGCTAAGGAGCCTTGGTGAGTTCGTGGTGCATCTTGTAGATGGCACACACCTTGTTGCCATTGTGCGTCGGTGATGGAGGGAGTGAATGCTTGTGGATGAGGCGCCAACCAAACAGGCTGCTTTGTCATGGATGGTGTCAAGCTTCTTGAGTGTTGTTGGAGCTGCACTCATCCAGGCAAGTGGGGAATATTCCATCACACTTGTAGGTGGTGGACAGGCTTTGGGGAGTCAGGTGGTGAGATACTCGCCGCAGGATTCCTAGCCTCTGATCTGCTCTAGTAGCCACAGTATTTATATGGCTGGTCTAGTTCAGTTTCGGGTCAATGGTAACCCCAAGATGTTGACTGTGGGGGATTCAGCGATGGTAATGCCATTGAATGTCAAGGAGCGATGATTAGATTCCCTCTTGTTGGAGATGGTCATTGTCTGGCATTTGTGTGGTGCAAATGTTACTTGCCACTTGTCAGCCCAAACCTGGATATTATCCAGGTCTTGCTGCATTTGGACATGGGCTGCTTCAGTATCTGAGGAATCACGAATGGTGCCTAACACTGTACTGTGGGGAACCTTGTTCCTCCTTTTGTATGTGCAGTTTCCAGTTCAGATACAGTATTGAATGCAGAGGTGTCAAGTGAAATTGAGTTGTACTGTGAGCTGTAGTGGACTTAACTGGAAATCAACAGAACACACAGATGAAACACTGGATATTTTAACAGACAGCACAACTTTTAATACTGCACAGGTTTTAGGGGAAGGGTTCAGATTATAATTGCACATCAATTGTGGTTAATTGGATGCAGGTGGAAGGCATTGATTGGGTTGTGACTGGAGCGCATATAAAGAGACTCTTTGCGAGGTGTCAGCTGTGGCTCAGTTCATAGCACCCTCGCCTTTGAATCAGAGGGTTGTGGGTTCATGTCCCACTCCCGGAAACCAAGAACTGTGATTGTACTTGAAAGAGTTGCAATCTGTGACTGTTGATAACTCGAAAGAATTTAGAGGTGTCAGCTGTGGCTCAGTTCATAGCACCCTCGTCTTTGAATCAGAGGGTTGTGGGTTCATGTCCCACTCCCGGAAGCCAAGAACTGTGATTGTACTCGAAAGAGTTAAAGAGACTCTTACTGACACTGGGGTGAGGGTCGAGCTAGGAGGTATATACTTACAATGTTTCACTCTGTGAATAAATATAACCTAAGTCAGTCTTCACCAACTGGCTATCAGCAATTTAACATCAGATAGGAAGAAATTGTGGAAGTGATCCAGATGAGGTGGACAGTACAAATGAAGAACATAGGAACAGAAGGCTTTCAGCTGCTTGAGCCTGTTCACCTTTCAATTATATCATGGTCAATCTGTATCTTAACACCATCAACCCACTTGGGTTCCATGACCCTTTATATCCTTGCTTAACAAAAATCAAACAATCTCAGTTTTGAGCTTTTCAATTGATCCCCAGCCTCAACACCTTTTTGGAATCTAGATTTCCATTGTCATTTGTGTGAAGAAGTACTTCCTGATATTGCCTCGGAACAGCCTAGCACTAATTTTAAGGTTCTGGACTCTCTGCAAGAGGAAGTAGTTTCTCGCTATCAAATCCTTTAATCATCATAAACACCTCAATTTGATCTAGCCCTTCGTCTTCCGTGTTCAAGGAAATATAATCTAGTTTATGCCACCCATCCTCATAATTTAACCCTTTTAGCTCTGAAGTCCCTGAAGGAAGGCAGTGTGGAAGTTCTGAGCAAGGGTCTAGTGGGGCACAGGTACTGTATGGATGAAGAGAATCTGAAGGTTTGAAAGCTTCTGGATAGTGAAGAGGAAAGCAAGGTTATTTTGTACGCTGAAACTTAAGAAATCTGATTTAAAATTTTCTAAAATTGAATTAAAATCTTGCATGGTTAATATGGTTGCAATTTTAACTATATGGGATTACATAGATGGGCAAAATGCCTTGTTTTGTTTTTCAGACATCTGTTTCACTGTTGAAATTAATTGCAGAAAACATTTTGCAGAAAGGCGAAATGGTTAGGCCATACTTTCTGGGGAGTGCTGACATGAAGCTTCAATCAGAATATTGTTACTCTGCCCTTCATATTTTGTTACATCCTATCCAACTAAGATGAGGTCCAATATGCAAGTCTGTAATTAAAAACAAAAAGCTACTGCGGATGCTGGAAATCCAAAACAAAAACAGAATTACCTGGAAAAACTCAGCAGGTCTGGCAGCATCTGCGGAGAAGAAATCAGTTAACGTTTCGAGCCTTCGTGGCCCTTCGGCAGAACTGAAGCATAGTTAGAAGAAGGGAGAAATATAAACTGGTTTAAGGTTGGGGGGGGGGGGGTGGAGAGAGAGAGAGACATTGAGGGTGTGGTGAGTGTGGAGATGAGCAGATAATCAAAAGATGTCACAGACAAAAGGGTCAAAGAGGTGTTGAAGGTGGTGATATTTGTCTAAGAAAAGTGCTAATTAAGAATGGAAGACAGGATATTCAAAGTACAGCTCTAGTGGGGGTGGGGTGGAAAGACTAACGAGGTTTTAGTTTTAGATTTAAAAATAATGGAAATAGGTGGGGAAAGAAGAATCTATATAAATTATTGAAAAAAAAAGTGAGGGGGGGGGGGGGTGGGGAAGAGAAACGGGGTGGGGATGGGGGGAGGGGGAGTTTAAGATCTAAAGTTGTTGAATTCAATATTCAGCCCGGAAGGCTGTAAAGTGCCTAGTCGGAAGATGAGGAGGAACAGCACCTCATCTTCCGACTAGGCACTTTACAGCCTTCCGGGCTGAATACTGAATTCAACAACTTTAGATCTTAAACTCCCCCTCCCCCAATCCCCCCCTCCCCACCCCGCTTTTTTTTTCAATAATTTATATAGATTTTTTTTCCCCACCTATTTCCATTATTTTTAAATCTAAAACTAAAACCTTTAGTCTTTCCACCCCACCCCCACTAGAGCTGTACTTTGAATATCCTGTCTTCCATTCTTAATTAGCACTTTTCTTAGACAAATATCACCACCTTCAACACCTCTTTGACCCTTTTGTCTGTGACATCTTTTGATTATCTGCTCATCTCCACAATCACCACACCCTCAATGTCTCTCTCTCTCCACCCCCCCCGCCCCCCGCCACACCCACCTTAAACCAGTTTATATTTCTCCCTTCTTCTAACTATGCTTCAGTTCTGCCGAAGGGCCACGAAGGCTCGAAACGTTAACTGATTTCTTCTCCGCCGATGCTGCCAAGTCTGTAATTAAATTGGTTGTAAGTGCAAAATCCTGGTACCACCACTAATTATTCCCATATTGTGACTGAATTTACTCCTACAGTAGCTATATTGGATTTATGAAAAGGACAGGGAATAAGACCAAGTGGACAGCTCTTTCAAAGAGCTGGCGCACAGCATGATGGACTGAATGGCCTTCTGGGCTGTAGTAGTTCATAATTCAGACATCGGCTGGCTTACTTTAGATTTTCAACCTCCATTTGATTTTAATTTCCCAATGAATCCACCATTTCGATGGTGCCAAAGGAAAGCAGGAAATCCTATATTTCTCTCATCGCTGTTCTTGAGGTGGCCACTAGGAGGTATGTGAGAGTTGCTCAGGGCAATGTGCTCAGTAAATAAATCAACTCAGCCTTTCTCTGAGGATTTAAGTTCAAAATGGGGTTTGCAAGGCCATTCAATTTCCGACCGTCTAGTGTGAAAATGTACCGTAGCAAGTACACAGTACCTTAAAAATGTGGCATTCTCTTTTCCCTGCATCTATGTTGTTTGTTGATGTTATTTCTTTGTACAAATAAAGAATGCTTTCTGTAACGACTGCACTGGTTTCCTCTGGGTATGTGACACTGAACTTAGAACAGGAGGTTCTTGGGAGTATGTCAATATTTGAAGGAGGAGCCAACAGAAAAGTTTGGAAAATACTGGTTCAGATGAGAAAATAAAGTTTTGAGCATGGGGGGGAATCACAGCTATGAACAAGCATTCTGTAACATAGCTTCAGTTAAATTTTCAAATCCAATACTGTTCATATTTTCACAACTTATACTGACAAATTTAATAGAAAATGAAACGTAGACAAGTCTCTCTACTCCACTATTCCTTGTCTCGTTGCTTTACAACAGGCAGCATCTGCAGCCCAGATGGAACCTGCTCCCGGGTCTCCGCCAATGTGACTGACTCAGCTTCTAGGAAGTGCAAAAGGAGCCTAGGAAGGGGCCACATTCCAAGTTTCCCTATCTGGGGAGATTGTCCGGCTTTCTGTTCTCAACTGCTGTTGTGACCTTCTGTTGCAAATGCGAATGTAGCTATGCAAGGATTGGATTAGGCTCAGCTGTTCCACGAATAACCACGAGCAGACACTACCTTGGCTGACACATGAAGAGTGGCCCATAACCAGCATCTAACCCACCTTGTAGAGTATACTCTTGCACCGTGAGCAGTAGCATAGCAACAAAAGTAAGGACAGGGAGAATCACACAACCTGAAGGTGCACAAATGGCTGGTGGTGTCACTTTTTAGGATTATGCAATTATATGCGTTGTCTTTTTTTTTAAAAGTCTTGATGAAATCCTAAATTAAAGTGCATCTATATGTCTGGATCTTAATTACAATTGAAATTCGTATTTGACTACTTCTCACAATTTAATTGGTTTGCTGTCCATCATTTAAGTTGATATTTTCTTGGAAATTTATCCATTGTAGGAAACATTTGCTCATCTTTATCTGCTAGAATGTGCGATCTCTACCGATAAGTAGAATTCTATTGTATTCGTCACAGATTCAAATAGGCAAGAAAAATAAGTTAGCCAGCAACTATACTCAAGGGTCTTTCAAACGCTTAAAACACTGGTAATGTGGGTTTCTCCCTGCTGATGGGTCCTGTAACATTATACCTTTGATGTAAACCCAGAAACCCAGTTAAGCAACGGGAAACCTCATTATATTGCAGAACATATTCCAGCGGAAGCAATTTCAAAACCTGAAGGTCTCTCTCTCTCTGTTCCAAGTTCATGCTGTTTATAGATGGCAGCAGCACTGATGACACTGGCAGCAATGTCTGAACAGTGCTTCTGCAGGAACGGTGTGTGGTGCAGCTGTTCAACAGCCAGGAACGTAGCACTCCAATTCCTGATTGGCCCACTCTTGTTCCTCTGCTTTGCCCCTGGGGGCAGGAATGAAACCACCTGCTGAGGTGGAGCTGTGTCTCTCTGGAGTCATAGGTGCTATCTTATTCACAGTACAGGACTGCTTCTAGAAGCTGTTAATATAAATAAGGTATGAAAAACCCAGAGTGCATAATGGCTTGACCTGAATCATCATACTTACATATGTTCATATTTAATACTGCTGGGGTTTCACTTTGCTCGCTGCCCTACAGTCTACTGCAATGTAAATGAGCTGACCTAAAGGTATTCCAGCTGATACCATGGGAATTTAGAAGAGCAGCTGGATGGAACCATTATAAAATAAGCACAATGAGACAAATAAACTGTACAAAGGCAATTTGATCCCAAGCATGCCATTTTTTTAGAAAAATGGCATCAATATCTACCCTGAGAGAGAGCGTGGTTAAGTCAAAAACATGGGTGCATACCTCCAACAGAATCTTCTGTAAATACTACAAAAACCTATTCATTTTACAGAACCGCTTGCAGTGGAAACAGTTCTGCATTATGACACAGCTGCCCCATATTATAAATTTATACCCCCCTTGAAGCACAGGGAAACTTCAGGGGGTGGAAATATGCACAGTTACTCAAAGACTGGGAACTTAACTTGTCACGGATCCTCCTGGTGATCTACAAATAAAATGTGAACCAGAGTCCTGGAACACAAGCCATGCAAAGCTTACAAGACTTACGATGAACTCGTAACAAATTATTAGTTCAACCAATTTGTGAGATATAAATCATACCCGACAGATCATTATTCAGCCTCTACTTTTGTGCAAAAGGTTTGCCTTCAGTGGTATGCTCTACTTCAGTGACAACATGAATGGGGGAGGTGGGGGGGGGAAAACATAGATTATGACCCAAAGGAAATTTTTTTTTTAAATCACCAGGAGTTCCATTCCAGATTTTTACCCAGTGAGTGGTATTAGAAAGTGCATGGGTGCATGGTGGGGAAGAATAAGGTTGGGCTCAATTCTGATGCTTTCCTGAGTCAAATAGCTTGCCAAGGCTCATTATCAAGACACACATGTTAATAATGGTCACTTGGGCACAGTAACAGATGGTTACGGGCACCCAGGGAATTGTACTGTAGTAACAAACAGTCCCTTCAGGACAGAAGTGATACTATAATTAAAAAGTTAAGCCCAAGGTTAGAAATAACTTGAATGTACTCTCACTAGTATTGTTGAAAAGCTGATCACTAAATAATAAATGCTAACAGGTAGGGAATGAAAAGGGGATCAAGCCCTCAGTTACAAAGCAACCTTTTCAGTTTTCATTAAAAAAAAGTGAAGGATGGCAATGCCAAAAGGACACAGCTTTAACTTTTATATTAAGTGCAAGCAACTTTACTGCTACATCTCATGCATGTGATAACTGATAGAAGAGCGCTGTCACTGGCTACAAAGTGGAAAGTATTCCATTCAGCAGCATTGTCATCTTTCATCTTGACAAGATCAGATCAGGAATGAAGAATTAAATTAAAATAAGATTGCACACACTGTCATTTTCGTTTACCTGACTGAGCAGCTGCCCGTGAAAGATGGTGTTCACCACCTTGAGAACCTGCTTGGTGAGCTTCCGTTGAGAAAAAGGAATGAGGATCCTGTGCTTTGTACCTTCCGATTCCAGCTCCTGCTGCACTTTGTCCAGTAATTCACACAGAAATTCCTGAGCATCTTGCTGACCATATCCCCTGAATGCCGGGATCAAGCTCCATACAGAGTGCAACATAGCAAACGGAGATACCAAAGCCCATTTCCCAGACCACATTACTCGAAAGAGCGTGTGAAGTTCATGGCAAAGAGAGATGTGCTTTGAACTAGGTTCCTTGGGTTGAATAAGTTCAAGGTTCCTGGCCATAGAGGCACCTCCATTCAAACCAGCTGGCATGCTGTATCTCCCTGAAGTTCCCACATGATCATTTCTTCCTGCTATGCAAGATGCAGGACCAATCCCCAGCGTGACCTTGTTAGACAATCTCGTTTTCCCATTTGTGGTCCTTGCCAATAATTCTTCAGTCTCACAGAGATCAAGGGTTAAGAAACACTCTCTGAACTTCTGCAAGTGACTGAGTACTTGCAGGATGGAGTTCATGTAGCAGGTATTACCAAGGTTTCTTAGACCCGTAACACCAGGAGTTACCACTGGCTTACGCTTGGCAGCATAATACCGCTTCATTTTGTTCCTTTGTCGTTTTGAGGTAGGGGCAGTTTGTAGCACCTTTTTTCCAGTTGGTTTTCTGCACTTTCTCGAGATATGGTCCTCCTTCCGGATTTGAAATAAAATCCTTGCACTTTTCCTAGGTGGAGCGTTCGCAAGCTCCTCCATGAACTTGCGCTTTAGCTCCTGTCGGCGCTTCCTTGCTTCCTCCTTTCTTCTATCCATTTCCTCCTGTAGCCGCTTTTCTTCCAATCTACGTTTACCGCTGGTAGTTTGTTCAAACCAAATGCGCATTGCCTTTGTTAGCAAAGACTGGCGTCTGTGCCAAAGAGCAGTGAACATCTGCTCTGTACTATGAGTCTGCCCTTTTCTGTTCTTCTGGAACGAACAAGGAGATTCCCCGCAAGCCATTGACCGCAATGCCCTGCCATTGCGTGCCATCGGACTGTACTTTTGGTTCTTTATTGCACTCAAAGTGCTTCTCAATAGTTTTAAATCCCCTGTAGCATTGTCATTCAACACATAGTCGTCACAAAGATAACAAAAGACATAAAGTTCATTGACCTCCATAGCCAAAGGATGCCTAGTTTCCTCAAAGTGTTTGAGTGCATGCTCCTCAATGTAGCGACCACAAGCCACATGGGAGCATTTAAGACAGGCCCAAACAGACTCAGTGGTGTTGCAGTCCATGCAATGCCACTTCTGGGGATTCAATATGGAGTGATTTTGGGCGAGTCGCAGACGCCCTACATGCTTACACCTATCCATGGCTTTAAAAGCTCTCAGAAATATTCTGGTTGTAGTATCCTTGACCTGCTGGACTGTTTTAACCTGTAGGAGAAAGACAAAAAAAAAAAATCAGCCACTGAAACTTTATAACAAGCTGCAAAGCATCAAATTAGAACATTTTCACAGAGATAAGGTCCAAGCCCGGTAAATGCCCCAATTCTAATGAGCTACCTTTGCCAAACATGCCATTGTTCATTAAAGTGAAGAACAAAAGGCAAACCATTTCCTTTACAGCTTCTAACTACCAGATCAGGAGTGGCACATCAAGAGGCTTTACTACCCCCTCATGTAGTTAATAAAGGGTTACAAGCTTTTAACAAAGGATCGCAACATTCTCAGAGGATAACTGCATCAATTCCGAATCTAGACATGAAGTTTGACGTTGGTTAACCCCTAAAGGTACAATACATGAAAATAAGGTATGCAAAAAAAACCCAGAAGTTTAATATATTTCTTATAGTGGCAAAAAAATTCTAAATATATGGGGGTCGGGGGGATGGGTGGTGGTAAACAGGATAAAGTGCTACAAATGCTACATTATTCAAAGAATGATTTTAAGGGAGCCAGGCTAGCTTTCTGGTTTCTTTTTCCACGGTTAGGGAAAAAAAATCATTGCAAGATATTGTGAAAGAGTGATCACCCTACATAGTTACATGCAGTATAAGAACAGACAATGAAAAGATTTGAATGCAAGGCTACTTGACTGGAAAACTAATAACATGATAAAAAGGTACATAGTCCAATTTAAATGGAAATATTGGCAAATGGAGGTAGAAAGTATTTAAACAGTGGGAGGGATAGGTTAAAAATTGAGCTTATTCCAGTAAGGAAAAATGGAAGCTCGACAAAGATTGGGTTGGTATAGATAACTAGGGAAATCAGGGAGATTTTGAAACCAGAAAAGCATTTATCATTTACAGAGCAATTAAAAAAAAATAGGATAACTAAAAATGGAGATTAGAAAGGAATAAAAATAGTATGAGTGAAAATTAGTTACAAAAAAATTATGAAAGTACATTCCTAGCAAGAGGATAGTCGAGGTTTTGGTATAGTGGTGAAAAGGAGTAGAGATTAAGGGAATGACAGATGTACAAAATGTGTACTTAGCCTCATTTTTACAGATAAGATGGATATTAGGATTATAGAAACACCACAGAAGCAAGGAAGTTTATAGTGCAGGAGGCAGCCAGTAGGCACACTGTGTCTGTGCTGGATCACTGCTAGTTAAATCTATAATTAATTCAACTTCTTTGCGATTGCCCCAGAATCTTGCATCTTTATTTCAAATATTTATCCAGTTTTCCCTTAAACAACCATTCCCTGTGAAAAAGCATTCCATGTTCCTGCAGCCCTCTTAGTAAAGAAATTTTTCATTCTTTCTCCTCAATCATTTAATGGCAATTTTCTATTCACCCTATTAAAACTCCTCATAACTTTAAAAATCTGCTCTAAATATTCACTTTACATTCTCCAGTAAAAAACAGTACCAATACTTCATGTCGTTTCCCCCCACCACCCCTCTCATAAGTATAAGGCTCTCATCCTTGCATCACCCAGCCAAATCTACATTATACAGCCTCTAGCACTTCAATGTCCTCTCTATAATGAGGCACCCAAAATCTCTCACAATAATCTAACAATGGCCTCATCAATGCTTCGCACTAGAGGCGGCTATGGAGTCATTAAGAAAGGTTATTGTTTAACCAAAAGGGAAGTCATTATTCAAGGAACTGGTACAAAAGATGTTATTCAAACGTAAGGTAGATAAATCAATGGGACATGCTTGTTTACAATCAAAGATCCTGGTGAAATGCTACAATTTTCCAGAATTTTGCTCTAGTGATTTGAACAGTGGAAAATGTGACATTCTTCAAAGAAAGAAACATGGTAAAACAGAAAGTTAAAGATCAGATAAGAGCTTATGATATAGATTGAAATTACTAAACACTTGAAGAAACCCAAACTAACATGGATTCCCAAAGACAAGGCATACTCGACACAGGGTTTTTCAAAAAAATAATTTAAGGGGAGAAAGGAAATTCAGTGCATTAGTTTATATGAGTTTTCAAAAACTATTCATTAAAACACTTATGGCAATGATAATGGCACATGGAATTACAGGAGAGATGGCCCCTATTTCCTGTAAGGGCCTATTTAAAATGCTTTTGGAGAGCTATGAAGTGAGCACAGTTTAAAAACAACCCTGACTGGCACCAAGATTGCAATTGCGCTTTATAGGCCTGAAAGAATGGCTAACATGGGAAATGTTACACTGAATGATTCAGTAAGGGAATGCACCAAGGTTGACGTTCAGACTGAGTAGATAAAAGGGAGCTCCATACTGTGAAGAGATAGATGAGCATTTTAATGGCAAATTTAAAAGGCATATAACGAAAATAGCGTGATAATATCAGGAGATTTTAACTATCCTAATATAGACCAGGAAAAGCAGTGTTAATGGCACGGAAGGGGAGGGATTTGTGATACGCATGCAGAAGTTAATCCAGTTCAACAGAGAAGCAGTGCTGGATCTGGTTCTGGAAAATGAAGTAGGGAAAATGGTGCGTGTTACAGGAGATGATCATCAAACTAACAGCGATCACAGCACAATTTGGAATGATGTAGTTATAGAAAGAGGCAAGAAAAAATCAAAGGTAAAAATGCTCAGCTAGGGAAGAGCTAATTCCAGTGATTTAAGAAGGGATCCAGGACAGGTAGATCGGAAAAGATGATTGCCAGATAAAGCAATGACAGAGTATTCAGGGAAGAGGGGATTCAGGCACAAACTGGACATAAGATAAAAACAAAATACTGAGGATGCTGGAGATCTGAAATAAAAACAAAAAATGCTGGAAAAGCTCAGCAGACCTGACAGCATCTGTGGAGAAGGAAACATAGTTAACGTTTCAAGCCTGTATGGCTCTTCTTCAGAGTTAAGAGAAGTAGAAATGTGATGGAATTTATACTGTTTAACGGGGGTGGAGCAGGTGAAGCTGGATAGGTCAGTGATAGGGGGATTGACAAAGATGTCAAGGGCACAAGACAGAGAGTGTTAATGGTAGCGGTAAGGGCTAAAGAAGGTGCTGATAGTGGCATAAAGGTAAGAAAGCAGAATATGTGAATAGTAGAACAAGGATCAGCACTCTGTGAAAGAACAACATAGAACAAGTAACAGATGGCCCTTTTGGGGGGTGGGGTGGGGGGAGGGGGCGGTGGTTGGGGAAAAGAGGATAAAACAATGAATAAAAATAAAAATAATCAAAAATAAAAATAAATTTTAAAAAAGGGATAAAAAAAGATGGAGGAAAGAGAGTTCATGGTCTGACATTGTTGAAATCAATGTTAAGTCCGGAAGGCTGTAAAGTGCCTAATATCGGAAGATGGAGGTGCTGTTCCTCCAGTTTGCGTTGGGCAAGCTGGACATATTCTTTTGGAGGAAAAAGGTAGAGCATCAAAAATTAACGGACCCTGTATGAGAAAACAAATAAAAGTTAAAATAAAACAGAAAAAGGCTTATGACAAATGTCAGCAGGAAGATTCAGTTAATAAGCAAGATTATAGAAAGTACAGGAAGTAGAGAAGTTATGAGATAAGATTAGTAGGAAACATTAAATTGACCTCTAAAACTTTAAAGGCTAAAATTTTATAAACACATGAAGTGTAACTGATTAGCTAGGGAAAGAAAAGAACAGAATGCTGTTAATGTTTCAGGTCAATGACCTTTCGTCAGAACAGTTCTGATAAAGGTTACAACCTAAAACATGCACACACACTATCTCTCTCCACAGATGCTGCCTAACCTGCTTAGTATTTTCAGCATTTTCTGTTTTTGTTTCAGATTTCCAGCATCTGCAGTATTTTGCTTATAGTTAGGGAAAAGTTTGGGCCTATTAAGGGCAAAGAAAAATCTTCATGTAGAGGCAGAGGACATGGCTAAAGTATTAAATGAGGACTTTGCATCTGCCTTCACAAAGGAAGAGAATGTCATGAAAGTTACACTAAGAGAGGCCAGGGGAGTTCTGGATTGGATAGTAATGGATAGAGAAGATGCACAAAAACAGATTAGTATTATTGAAAGTTGGTAAGTCATCTGGTCTGGATGGAATGTGTCTTGGTTGCTGAAAGAAGCAAAGGTAGAAACAGCAGAGCAGTGGTCACAACTTTTCAATTCTCATTGGATGCAGGAGCAATGCCAAAGGATTCAAGAAAGGGGAGAGGGGTAAACCAGAAATCTACAGGCCTGTTCAACCTGACACTAGTGATGTGGAAGTTATTGGAAACCATTGTCAGGGATAAAATAAACTTTAATTTGACACTAACAGTTAAACAAGGAGAGCCAACGTGGATTTCTTTAAAAGGCAAATCGTTTTTGACTAACTTGATTGAATTCTTCTATGAGCTAACAGAGAAGGTTGAACAAGGTAGTGAAGCCAATGTTGTATATATGGACTTTCAGAAGGTATTTGACAAAGTGCCTCTATCTATTACTATCCTATCCAGAATTCCCCTGGCCTCTTTTAGTGTAACTTTCATGACATTCTCTTCCTTTGTGAAGGCAGATGCAAATCCTTGCTTAATACTTTAGCCATGTCCTCTGCCTCAACATGAAGATTTTTTTTTTTGCCCTTAATAGGCCCAAACTTTTCCCCTAGCTATAATCAAGATACTGCAGATGCTGGAAATCTGAAACAAAAATAGAAAATGCTGAAAATACTAAACAGGTTAGGCAGCATCTGTGGAGACAGAGAGTGTGTGTAGTAGATAGTGATGAGAATAGTTATAGGCTTTAGGGTACCATAAACAGGATAGCAAAATGGCAGGTGGAGTTCAACGTGGAAGAGTGAGAAGTGATGTATTTTGGGATGACTAATACAGAAAGACAGTACACCATGAATGGCACAATTTTGAAAAGTGTAGATGAGCAGAGAGATCTTGACATTTAGATACAAAATCCTTAGAGATGGCAGGGCAAGTTGATAAGGTGATTGAAAAGGCAAATGGGTTACTTGGTTTTAATAAATAGAAGAATAGAATAGAAGAAATATTATGTTAGAGCTTTATAAATCCGCTGGAATATTGTGGATGATTCTGAGCACCATACTTCAGGAAAGATGTAAAGGTCTTAGAAAGGGCACAGGGGTAGTTTTCAAGGATGAGGGGCCTCAGTTGAGAGGTTAGAAAAGTTCGGACTATTTTCTTTGGAACAGAGATGGTTAGGAGGCGACTGAACAGAGGTTTATGATGATGAGACGTTTTGATAGAGTAGATAGACAAAACATTATTCCCTCTGGCAAGTGGGTCAATAACTAGAAGTCAAAGATTCAAAAATGGCAAAGAATCTAGTGAGGAGGAGAAACCATTTCACTACATTGTTATGATCTGGAACATTGTATGTGAAAAGGTGGTGGAAGCTGATTCAAGAAATAATTTTAAAAGGGAGTGAGACAGCTGTTTGGGGATGAGGAAGTTACAAGGTTACGGACAAAGACAGGGATGCGGGACCAAGAACAACTGCTCTTTCAAAGAGCTAGTACAGGCATGATGGGCCGAATGGTACCCCTCATGTGCTTTGTTTCTATGATACTCAGCACCTAGCCATGACATATCTCACTTGAAGAATGCTTGATCCAAATAGTGCCTACCTCCAATGTTTTATTTCCCATTGTGTGAGGCGGTGTGTGATGAAGCTTTAGATATACAGACAAGAGGGTCCTAGATTTCATTCCTGGCCAACTGCAATTGGAATCAGCCTCTGCAAATGGATGCCGATTGCTGGTTCCTACACAGTGACCACTGCTGGAAAGTACACAAGTGGATAGAAATATATTGGGTAGACTAGTCTGTGAAATTCTCTTCAACTCAATAGTATGCCAACACCTACTGCCTAGGTTCACCAAAGAAGACTGATCACTTGACAAAGATATCAAGGGATGGCTGGCAGTGCAGAACAAGAGTCAGTGACTTCTAAAGGAAAATGGTGAGAAAATTTGAAAACAAATAAGGATTAGTAGGTACAATGCTCAGGCGAAGGGACAAGGTATAAAAATCTATCTCCCATTGGATACATTACAATTGGCACAAACATTTTTAAGAATAATTAAAGGATATTAACTGCAAATCACATTTCTAATCTTTGGAAGGGCTATCCCTGATCATATTCCTGAACATTGTAAAGGGAAAATAAGGAAAAATTTAACACTCAGGTTCCTGGCTACACACATTATCATGCAGAAAGTATCTGTACTTACTTAGACATTCTTAAATCTTCTTCCAACAACAGAGTGGTCACAGTATGAAGAAATACCATCTCAGCAAGCAATAGTCACAGCACTGTACCTCCACGATACATTGCTAGGAACTGTCAGGATACCATATTACAGGCAGTCAACCTTACAGCTCTGAAACATTAAAAAAGATACCTTTTAGTACCGAGTACCACTAAGATTGTGTCCCTCAAACCAAGACATTTACCACGTTCAAAGTATTTTATGTAGTGAATGAGTCTGGCAATATATTGAGATATTTTAAGAGAGCGAAGCCTTCCGTAGCGAAACAGAATATTAATGTTTAGACAATGCTATATCTGTAAGCATCACTAACTGGTATCATCTGCATTCTATTTGTTACTTCCCTTTCTATCCCAAGAGGTATATGCACAGCTGTGGAGGATTGCCTTTTTATCATTTTAATATGCAGATACCCCAAGACTACCCACCAAAATGGCTGTCAAAATTCATTTGGTTGAATTTTGATGTAAAACTGTGTGAAAATGGTCACAGGAACTGCAAAATCTGTAAACATCTAAATGAAAAAAAAATGATCTAATTTTCTAATGATATGCCAGCCCGAGGGCTTAATTGTACCAAGTGGTCAGCTACTATAACCAGCAGATTTCACCAATACCCAATGATATGTAGTGATTTACGACATCTGTGACTACGTGCTGGAATTACAGAATAAGGTTTCCTATGCTACTTTATGGCATTATTTAAAATGTCATAATATCACATATGAGTTAGAGAACAGAAAACTTAAACAGGACATCCATATTAATGCATGGGTTAACATCCTCATTTATTTTCCATTCTGCTGTATGATGTACATTGCATCTGCCATACCTTGTCTTCCTTGAATGCACATTAAATGTAGTTAACCCTTGCAACATGAAGTGGAGGGGAGGCTGAGGAGGGCAGAGGAAGAAAGCCATGCATTGCAGTGAGGGACACATTAGATTGACATTCCCTTTCATCCCAGTGAACAGCATGGTGGAAACAGTAGGGAAATATTTCTAAACACATTGGGGCAGCAGGAAAAGAATGAAGACAGTGGCCAGAGGAAGCTTTTCAAGTCACAACAAGGGAGAAGGGACACAGCAGGTTAACTTTTGTTTGGGGGGGGGGGGGGGGGGGGACGGGGCGGAAAGAGAGGGGGAGGGGGTCGGGGGCGGGCGCCACAAGAGAAAGGAGCAGAGGACATGAACGAGAAACAGTTTCAAGCTCTCTCTCAACTGGGCAGCGAGGGGAAATCTTCCAACATTCTTTTTACTTAAAAGGTGCATAAACGGTAGAATAATTACTAAAAGCCACAATTAAAATATTTCTTCTCTATCCCGTCAAGAGACTGCAGAGGCTAGGGATGGACTGTTGTTCAAATCATGCATTCAGACTTAGGCCTCTGCCATTGATCAATGACAGACAGAGATGAATGGAAGTTCCAATTGGCTGATTTGATCAACATGCACAAAGAAGGCACATTGAGAAAGTGTGAGGGGGCTTTAACAGAATTAACATGAATCACAGACACGTCATTTGTTGCAGGGTTTTTTCCCCCCGAAGCGTTTCAACCACAATTATAAAAGCACACTACAAAAAGAATTAGATGGAAGTCACTTAAAATAGAGAAAAAAACAACTCCACAAATTGCTGCAGGAATCATTAAATACAGAGAATCAGGCCATGAATGTAATGTGTGTTCTGGGGGGGAAAGAAAACCTTGCATCATGACAGCTCTGCTGCTCCGAAACCTAACACTAACTGTCTGGAATAATTGATTTCAAAAACTGCACTTCATATTTGTCAATGCTCTCAAATTGTAGTAGTGCAATCTTAAAGTGCTAATGGAGTTTAATGTTTTTTTTAATAAAATCAAAACCTATGCAAAAGGAGTGCATTTAATATTTCAAAACTCTGATTTATAAGAATGGCAGATTTATAAGAATGGCATTCTACTTGTCCACTAACACACAAGCATATCATAGTTCAATTATATTTTTATAGTAGCACAGGTCAGCTTAACACTTAGTGCTAGACCCATCTCAAAATACTCTATTCCAAAAAGAAAAGGGAGTTTCAATTTGTCACAGGCAAATGTCGATGCCAATGGAATCTAGCTCAGCAGATTCTGATCCAACCCAAAGCTCCAACAGAGCATTTTCACTTATTCTAGTCTGGGACAGCAAAAGATCTATCTTTCCTCATTCACCAGCAAACTTTTTAAAATTCTACCCTTATTCTCAGCATGCAAGTCTTGCTAACTTGCGTTACCCAAGTCCCATGCTATATCTTTAACCACTGTGTTGAGGTTTCTCAGTTTCTTTCAAAAAAGGCAATTCAATCTAAATTAGAATTCTGTGGCTAACTGGTTAAAAATTACAAATGGGACAGGTTTATAGAATTTCCCTCAGACCCGCACTTCTATTCTTCCTTTTTCCTTTGCAAGGAAGCTCTTCTTGTATGGCTCCATAAGAGCCAGCAGTATTCTGGTACATTGCACAAGTACAGGTTTAGGTAGTAAGCGCTGATATGCTATTTGTGGACAAAAGCTGAGCTATGGCTATTTTTTCTCCTTTTGAGCTCAGGGACAGTTACATTGCAAAATGCTGCATAGCTCAGCTAATAAAGGAAAATAATTTGATACTGAGCTACACAGACCATATAGTTTCATGTTTGATTCCCATCTACATGCTGCATTAACTCACTGAAATCACCATCACCTTCTCAGGCTACTATAGGCACCGAGCCCCCTCCAGTACCTCATTCACTATGTTCTGTGTTGCGAGCATCACCAAGCTATTGGTTCATTACTGGAGGAGTGAAGGAGTGGGCTCATCCTGTCCTGTTGGGACAAGAACAAGTTAACACTTTCAGCAGGGACGAGCAGGAGCTCTGCTGAATTTTCTTTGTTTGATTCAAGAATCCTGAAGCCAATGTAAGCACTTCTCATCAGAGCTCAACACAGAGTAGGGACTGAACAAGAAACCTTTCTGGTCTGTATGGTTCCTAGGCACATAGTTATGTGCAGCAAGATTAGACAGGGTTTCTGCTGCTCCCCAGCTTTGCAAAGAAGGATTTGCATTTGTGAAGAACTTTTCAGGGCCTCAGGGTGTCCAAGAAGGATTTCTGAAGTGTGGTCACTGTCCCTACACTTTGGCAAATTTGCATACAGCAAGATTCCATAAATATGAGATAAATTGCCAGTTAATCTGTTTTAGTGATGTTGGTTGAGGGATAAATGTTGGCCAGGACATAGGGAGAAAAGCCCTGGTGATCTTTTAATAGTGCCATGGGATCTTTTACAAACAACTGAGGGCAGCTAAGGCTTTGGCAAGGATGTCTGAAAGACTGCACTTTCGACAGTGCAGCATCCTTGCAGTACTTAAGTGTCAGCCTAGGTTATATGCTCAAATCCTAGAATGAGGCTTGAACCCATGACCTTCTGATTCCATGGGGAAAGTACTACAACTGAGCAAGGCTGCCACATCGTAGTACAGGACTGCTGGTATTTTAACTAGGGTTGGTAGTGGCAGCTCTATACAGCTGCTTTAAATATTTTACTTTAGATTCCAGAAGGCTAGCATCAATGAGACAATCCCTAGTGTTTATTTGACCCAGCTGCCTTATGCCAGCAGCCTTCATAAACCAATGTAGAACTAAGTTACAAGTGCTCAGGAGGAACAATTTGTCACTGGAATAATGGAGCCACATTTTTGTAGACACCAGAAGCTGGATCTTGGATGCCAGACTCCTGGAATCAAAATTTAAACAGCTCACAAGAATCACACAGCTCAAAAGAGTACACACTCTCCTGAACTGGGAAGGTTGCTGACAATATTTAGTAGTTTGGTGGAAATGTTTCCTTTTAAAATAAATTTAATATTGAAGAACAAAATGTTGCCCACTTCTCAGGCAATAACCTAACTGTCACTGTTCACTATAAACAGGCCAACTTTCCACACCTAATGCCACTCTCTAAAACACTGCTAGTAATTGGCATGCAAGTGAAATCAGAAATCTCATTGGAAGAAACTGAGCTACACCACCACATTTTACACTTATACTGTGCCTTTAACGCATTCCAAGCCCCTTCAAATGGGATGTGGGCTAATGAAAGTCAGATCAGTATAGAGGGCGAAAAGCTTGATCAAATAAGGCAAGTTTTAAAAGGGACTTAAATTTGCAGAGAAGCTCGAGGAGGAAATTCTGAACTGTGGGACCTTAAAGGTTGAAAGTAGTATCCAATTTTGGTTGGTTTGTAGGGCAACAGGAGTTTATAGAAATAGAAGGGAGCAAGAAACGTCTTAAACACAAGGGTAAGAACTTAAAATACTTAACATTGAGTGACCAGGAGCACATGTAGGTGAGTTTGAACAGGGATAATTTGTGAGGACGGAATACAGGCAGCAGAGTTTTGGATGAGCAGTTTATAGAAGAAGGCTGGGAGGCTGGCTAAGCAGGCAATCCAAAGTATTACAAGCATTTACAGTACAGGAACAAGCTTTTTGGCCCACGCCAGTGTTCCACACGAGACTCCTCGCACCCTCCCATGAGATCTTGTGTGTGAAACCGATGGCAGATGAGGCATTGGAACAGTCAAGTTTGAAAATGACAAAGGCATGGACAAGAATTTCAGCAGCAGATGGGCTGAGGTAGAAGCAGAGTTAGCTGATGTCATGGAGATGGAAGTAGACAGTTTTTGTGATGGAGAGGATAGCGGTTGCAGGTTCAAATCATTGTAAAATAGGAAGCTGAGGCTATGAATAGAAAGCCCCATTACCCAAATGGTGCCCACCTCCTGCAATTTTTCAATAAGCTTAGAATCATCAGGAAAAGGTGAAAAACTAAATATTTTTCAATTGGAAAATGCATCATGTGGTACAATACTGCAGCAGACAAGAATGGTCCCAGGACAAGACCTCTCCCTTGTTCAGTTAGTCGATTGCAGCTAGACAGACAATGGAGCACTATCAGCCTCAGTTCTGATGGATGCAACAAAGGGGATTCCTGATTTCTATATAACGGCTCCTGTCGGAAAATACTCATGTTCATCACACACAAATGACAAATAATAATAGGATTGGACTGAGCTGTGATTTTATCCTTAGAACCATGGAAAAGTTACAGCACAGAAAGAGGCTATTCAGCCCATCATGTCTGCCAAAAAAGAGGAAAAAACAGCAACTAGCTTCTCATTTTAATCCCATTTTCCAGCACGTGGTCCATAGCCTTGCAGGTTACAGTGCTTCAGGTGCAGATCAGGTACCTTTTAAATAAGTTGAGCGTTTCAGCCTCAACCACCAACTCAGGCAGTGAACTCCAGACGTCCACCAGCCCCTGGGTGAAAAGGTTTTTCCTCATGTCCCCTCTGATCCTACCAATCACCATAAATCTTTGGCCCCTGGTAATTGATCACTAAGATAGGGGAAACAGGTCTTTCCTGTCTATCCTATCTAAGCCCTCAATTTTGTACACCTCAATTAGGTCACCCCTCAGCCTCCTCTGTTCTGAGGAAAACAACCCCAGCCTATCCAATCTTCCTTCATAGCTGCAATTTTCAAGCCTTGGCAACATTCTTGTAAATCTCCTTTGTACTCTCTCCAGAGCAATTATGTCCTTCCAGTAATGTGGGTGACCAGAACTGCACTCAAAATTCCAGCTGTGGCCTAACCAGTGTTTTATACAGTTCCAGCATTATATCACTGCTTTTGTATTCAATGCCTCGCCCAATAAAGGAAAGCATTCCATATGCTTTCTTTACCACTTTATCCACCTGTCCTGCCACCTTCAGGAACCTGTGGACATGCACTCCAAGGTCTCTCACTTCCTCTACCCCTCTCAATTTCCTCCCATTTATTAAGTATTCCCTTGCTTTGTTTGACCTCCCCAGATGCATACCTCACTTTTCCGGATTGAATTCCATCTGCTACTTTTCCACTCACTCAACCAAACCATTAATATCATTCATTATCAACTACACAGACAATTTTTGTGTCATCCACAAATTTCCCAATCATGTCTCCCACATTTAAGTCCAAATCATTAATACATACAACAAACAGCAAGGGCCCCGACATTGAGCCCTATGGAGCACCACTGGAAACCACTATCCATGGCTGAATTGTCCATAACACACTTGAAGAATGGTCACTTTGGCAAAGGACCACAAGGTTTCCAGTGTCCACATTCCCATATCCACAGTGGGTTTCATTATTTTCAGGAAGGATATAATGTGGGAGTTTTTTTTTGGGGGGGGGGGGGGCTATGGGGGGAAGGTGGGAGTGGCGAGGAGCAAATCTGGGAGCTACAGCCTTACCCCATTTGTACTGGTATGAAGTTGGTTGCATCCTAAGTGGCAGAATGAACAGACATGTCATTACAAGAGCATCCTCCCTCTCCATCCTGGGTTCACCTGCTGAGTGTAAAAAAACTCAACTGGTGTGAAACCAGCATTAGTATCCCAGCAGCCTAGCTATTACCATGGTAACAGAGATACTGTATTTGCAACAACAAAAGCTCCTTTCTCTCTCGTGCTCGAGGGTCATACATGCATTCTAAGCACCACTCAGGAGGTACCACGCTGCGTTTGTAGTTTAAACAGGATAAATTCGGATCTCATCATAATCAGCACCTGTAACAGAGGAACCAGCCTTCCGCCACGGCAAACAGTAAACTCTAGCACCAAAATGGTGTACCAGTTATAATTCAGGTTCAATGGTCCTAAAAAAAAAAATCCTTATTACTATTCAGCCAAAAGAATGCTCTTAGACGGGGAAAGAGTTTGAGTGATCAGTCACAACAGAACCCAGCTGGGGTTCCTGTGGCTGATTACTACTCGGGGACTTGTACTAAAAAGACACATGTAGATGCTGGGTGAAGGCAAGGTCAGGCTTCATTAGGAAGGCTCTTATATTCAGATATAAGAGGCGATGGCGTAGTGGTATTGTCACTGGACTAGTAATCCAGAGACCCAGGCTCTGGAGACCTGGGTTCGAATCCCGCCACGGCAGATGGTGGAATTTGAATTCAATAAAAACCTGGAATTACTGTGAATTAGTGTGTCGCCCTTACCTGGACCCACAGCAATGTGGTTGACTCTGAAATGCCCTCTGAAAAGCTCTCTCACCCAAAAGAGGTGCCTCACAGACTAGTCAAGCAACTAGTTTTCCTCACAGAATCATATCTTATCCCAGGCACAGGTTGGGACAGTATGTTGGGGGTGTGGCAAGTTCTGGAGCACAAGTCTTCAGTACTATTGCCGGAATATTCAGTGTCTTCAGGCGTTTCTTGATATCACATGGCGTGAATTGAATTGGCTGAAGACTGGGGCACCTGTGTTGCTGGGGATGCTGCATCCTTGCAGCAACTTCAACTAAATGACAAACTGGCTAGACTGGGTCTGTGGCAGGTAGAGAGGAAAAACATACATAAAACGCTTGCCGCAGTCCCGCCTTCACATTGAGGACACCCTCCATCGTGTTGTGATCTAGCAACTCAAGACCATGAAGCGGAACTGTACTCGAACACAATCTCATGGCATATCCTCCACTCTACCATTACCATCAAGCCAGTGATCAACCCTGGTTCAGGAGGGCATGCCAGGAGCAGGCATACCAAAAAAAATGAGATGTCAACCTGGTGAAGCTATAACACAGGACTACTTGAGTACAGCATAAGCAGTATGATAGACAGTGATAGACAGAGCTAAGCGATCCCACAACCAACGGATCAGATCTAAGCTCTGCAATCCTGCCACATCCAGTCGTGAATGGTGGTGGACAATTAACTCACTGGAAGAGGCTCGACAAATATCCCCAGCACATCAGTGCAAAATCATTTGCTGCAATCGGCAGCATCCCCAGCACCACAGGTGCCCCAGACTTCAGCCAATTCGATTCACACTATGTGATATCAAGAAACGCCTGAAGACACTGAATATTCCGGCAATAGGATTGAAGACGTGTGCTCCAGGACTTGCCGCACCCCTAGCCAAGCTGTTCCATTATATCTACAACACTGGCATCTACCCAGCTATGTGAAAAATTGCCCAGGTATGTCCTGCACACACAAAGCAGGACAAATCCAACCTGGCCAATTACCGCCCCATCAGTCTACTCTCCATCATCAGTTAAGTAATGGAAGGGGTCATCAACAGTGCTATCAAGCGGCACTTGCTTAGCAATAACCTGCTCACTGATGCCCAGTTTGGGTTCTGCCAGGGCCACTCAGCTCCTGACCTCATTACAGCCTTGGTTCAAATAAGGATAAAAGAGCTGAACTTGAGAAGTGAGGTGAGAATGACTGCCCTTGATATCAAGGCTGCGTTTGACTAAGTGTGGCATCAAGGAGCCCTAGCAAAACTGGAGTCAATGGGAATCAAGGGGAAAACTCTCTGCTGGTTGGAGCCATACCTAGTACAAAGGAAGATGGTTGTGGTTGTTGGAGGTCAGTCATCTCAGCTCCAGGACATCACTGCAGGAGTTCCTCAGGGTAGTGTCCTAGACCAACCATCTTCAGCTGCTTCTTCAATGCCCTTCCTTCCATCATAAGGTCAGAAGTGGGGATGTTTGCTGATGATTGCACAATGTTCAGCATCATTCACGACTCCTCAGATACTGAAGCAGCCCATGTCCAAATGCAGCAAGACCTGGACAACATCTAGGCTTGGACTGGCAAGTGGCAAGTAACATTCGCACCACACAAGTGTCAGGCAATGACTGTCTCCAACAAGGGAGAATCCAACCATTGCTCCTTGAAGTTCAAGGGCATTACCATCACTGAATCCCCCACTATCAACACCCTGGGGGATACCATTGACCAGAAACTGAACTGGACTAGCCATATAAATACTGTAGCTACAAGAGCAGGTCAGAGGCTAGGACTCGTGCGACGAGTAACTCACCTTCTGACTCTCCAAAGCCTGTCCACAACCTACAAGGGAAAGGTCAGGAGCTTAATGGAATACTCTCCACTTGCTTGGATGATTGCAGCTCCCACAACACTCAACAAGCTTGACACCATCCAGGACAAAGCAGCCCACTTGATTGGCACCACATCTACAAACATTCACTTCATCCACACACAGTGGCAGCAGAGTGTACCATCTACAAGATGCACTGCAGGGATTCACCAAGGCTCCTCCAACAGCACCTTCCAAACCCACGACCACAACCATCGAGAAGGACAAGGGCAGCAGATAGATGGGGATACCACAACCTGCAAGCTCCCTTCCAAGTCACTCACCACCACCTGCAAGCTCCCTTCCAAGTCACTCACCATCCTGACTTGGAAATATATCGCCATTCCTTCACTGTCACTGGGTCAAAATCCTGGAACTCCCTTCCTACCAGCACTCTGGATGTACCTACACCACATGGACTGCAGCGGTTCAAGAAGGCAGCTCTCCACTACCTTCTCAAGGGCAACTAGGGATGGGCAATAAGTGGTATCCCAGCCAGCGAAGCCCACATCCTGTGAATGAATAAAACAAATACTATCCTTCTACCTCTCCTAAGAGCTTGGTGTGAACGCATCAGGTGGCGTGATGGCCATGAAGACCAGAAAGTCCCAGGTTTCATCCCCAATCTATGCTCAATTAGCTGATCCCAGCAATTGGGGTGCTAAAATTGGCCTCAACACTCCTGAACTAGGGAAGGCAAAAAATATAAATAAAAATCACCTAAGCTTCCCATGCTTTCCACTACTCAGTAACATGTTATGGAAATTGCACTGGGGCTGTGAAGGAAGTTCAGATCAGATTCGGTTACAGTGGCCTATATAATCAAATAGTTTGCTAATGCTCATTCTGAAACTCATATATAATAACAACTTAATGAAATATTCAAGGCAACCAGCACCCAAGGAATTAAGAGCATAATATATAAAATAGAAATACATTTTCAGTCCTTCAAGCCTACTCTGTCATTCAATACAATCATGGCTGATCCATCCTCAACCTCAATTCCACTTTCGCACATTATGCCCATAACCCTTGGTATCCAAAAATCTTTCAATCTCTGTTGTGAACACATTCAACAACTTAGCACCCACATCTCTCTGGGATAGGGATTTCCAAAGACCACAGCCTCAAGAGTGAAGAAATTTCTCCTCAACTTAGTGCTAAATGCTGATTCCTTAGCCTGAGGCTGTGGCTCCAAGTTCTAGACTCCCCACGCAGGTGAAACAACCTCCCAGCATCTATTTTTATCAAACCCCTTAAGATTCTGTGTTTCAATGAGATCACCTCCAATAATTCTAAATTTGAGTGACCACTGTTGCAGTCTACTCAACCTCTCTTTGCAATACAATCCCCTCATCCCCAGAATCAGTTGTATCTAATAAATCCTTCCTTAGGTAAGGAGATCAAAGCTGTACACAGTACTCGAGGTTATGGTCTCACCAAGGTCTCATACATTTGCTGTAAGGCTTCTTCATTCTTAAACTCCAAATCTTCTGTAATAAAGGCTAACATAGCATTTGTTTTCCTAATTGCTTTCTTTACCAGCATGTTAACTTCCTGTGATTTGTGTACAAGGACAACCAGGATCTTCTGAATACTAACATATCCCAATCTCCCTCATAACCCTATGGAGAGTCAGTGCCATACTGAGTGAGCTCACTTGGTAAAATTCAGAATGTTTAAAAAGATGCCATGTCCTATAGAAGCTGAGCTGGATATTTGGGAACCAAAGTGAACACCTATGAAGAGTGGCCATTTCAGTGAAACACAGGAGGGTTAGGGCCAATTGTGGTACTATTTTCTGTTATAAGCTGCATGTGCAGGAGAGGAAAGGTAAGCATACAAAATTGGAAAAGAAACAGTTATTTAAAAATACGATGAGCTACATTAATGGAAAACTAGACTTATTGGTTAAAAGCACATAATTCTCAGTGCAAACTGACATACTGAGCTTTCTTAATATTGTATTTTAACAAAATGAAGCCCACTGATATTAATAAGCAGAGATCCACAAAGCCAAGAAAATTGGCAAGATATAATTAGTGAGCTAATCCTGTACTTACGTCCTCCTCTCAATCTGCTGCTTGCTAAAATGGTCACAAATTATGCTGACATGTTCAGGCTGACATCAGATACAGCCACACAGCACTGAAATTCCCAAAACTAGCCCCTGTACAGACTGAATTAGACCCAGATTACATTTTACTCGCACTTTATTTATTACCAAATTTCTTCAAGGAATAATCCCAAGAATGATGCAGTGGGGCAAATTCCTCAGCGCACAATACCCACTGGAGTAACAAACAATTCAAGTGGCAAGCTTATACTTGTGCAGTTGTTTGAAATTCACAACTGAGCGCTTCAGTTCTGGTCCCTGGTCCTTCCCCAAGGTGTACACAGGCCAGCAGGCAGGAAGTTCCAGGTTTAGCCTGTAAGAAAGCAGGGAAGGGGCAAGGGGCACTGAGTCCTTACCTCACCTAAAGCCAGACAGAGGAGGATAAAAAAGAAACAGGGCATTTCTAGATACAGGAAATCGCTTCTTTCAGTGCAGAAATTAAGCTATAGTTTTGATAGCTTACTATAGTCCCAGTTCTGGCTCAGAGATGAAGACTTAGAAAAGTGATGGGAAACATTAGCTCCATCTCTTAAAATACTCCAAACATTCACAGGATTCAAAATCCAGTGCTATATCTATATCGCATTTTCCAAACGCATTTTCCAAAATGGAAAATTTAAGAGGAGAATTTGTCTAAAAATGGTATGACTTTCAAATTTATTTTTAAAAGTCAATCATCCTAAACAGAGGATAAATCATGACAAAAAGCAGAATACGTGAAAGTGGATCAAAAAAAGCTTGTGTTTTTTCAGTCCAAAAGTGGGATTACATGAAGAAAACCTTAGCAAAAATGTTTTGAATATAAACAGAAATATGCAGCAAGTGCACTTTCTGAGGCTATTCAGAGTTTGGTGAGAAAGCCACTTGCTGGCTCCGATCTGCAAAATTCAGCACTACTGTTTCTCAATTAATACGCAATACGCATCAACGTCATCCATTCACAAATAGCACCACCATGTATTGCCAAAGACCTCTGCTTATGCCGCAAAACACCAAGTTCCACACACAAACATTTCTCTAGAATACAGCCAGTGATCACATATTAACAAGTCTTACTACAGTATATGCATCACCAAGCAAAATTGTGCAATCTGATAACTGATCCGCGAATGGCAGCAATCTGTGGAATCTGGCACTGACCCATCTGACTGGCATGCTCGCCTGAACAGAAGTAAATCCCTAGCTTTAAGGCTGTGCCCTCACTGGGGACATTTTGCCATGCCTCAGCCAGATTATGACAGCACTCTGCTTTCTCTAAACACTCGAGTGGAGAAGGGCGAGGAAGAGATATAGCAGAAGCAGTCTCACAGAAACACAGTTCCTGCCCATTGATCACACAGCAGCCACAGGGAAATCTGAAGACCAGAGCCTTCCAGTCTCTGTGCGGAATAAAGTGACCTGAGCCAAGGCAGCAACTACAATTAACACATGGCCACTGGAATCAGGGACAGGAAACATCAACCATTTGAGGATTAGCTGTGATGCTTGCTATAGTTCAACAGCCTCTTGAAACTCACCAAGATTCACAGGTGAGGAAGGGCCATTTGGGTAATTCAATAGCTGCTGACCCTGGACTCCAACATGTCAGTGCCTTCAGGAGCAAAAAAAAAGGTGGGGGGGGGGGGGAGAGAGAGAAGGACAGTGACTATTTTTTTTTAAACGGAATTTGGGCACTTTGGAGGGAACGTCCATGATGATACTGGGAAATTCTGAGGGAAATCTTAAAACCACACCAGAAAACACATCTCCAGATTTGAGAACATATACCAGAAATCCTTATTTATACTATGACCATAAGTTCTTACCTGCCTGGCTTGGAACACGGTAGGGAAGAACTGTACATAGGATGTGATGAGTGGTGTGCCACAGGGATCAGTGCTGGGGCCTCAACTTTTTACAATTTATATAAATGACTTGGATGAAGAGACCGAAGGAATGGCTGCTAAACTTGCTGATGACACAAAGATAGGTAGGAAAGGAAATTGTGAAGAGGATGTGAGGCTACAAAACGACACACATAGGTTAAGTTAATGGGCAAAGATCTGGCAAATAGAGTATAATGTGGGCAAATGTGAAATCATTCATTTTGGCAGGAAGAATAAAAAAGAAGCTTATTGTCTAAATGGTGAGAGATTGAGGAGCTCTGAGATTCAGAGGAATCTGGGTGACCTATTGCATGAATCACAAAAGGTTAGTATGCAGGTATAGCAGATAATTAGGAAAGCTAATAGAATATTAACATTTATTGCGAAGAGGAATTGATTACAAAAGTAGGGAGGTTTTGCTTCAGTTGTACAGGGCATTGGTTAGAGCACATCTCAAGTAGTGTACACAGTAGTGGTCTCCTTATCTAAAGAAAGATGTAAATGTGTTAGCAGCAGTTCAGAGAAGGTTCACTAGAGCAATACCAGCAATGGGTGGGTTGTCTTATGAGGAAAGGCTGGACAGGTTAGGCTTGTATCCACTGGAATTTAGAACAGTAAGAGGTGACGTAATTGAAATCTTTAAGATCCTGAGACATCTTGACAGGGTGGATGTGGAGAGGGTGTTTCCTCTTGCGGGAGAACCTAGAACTAGGGGTCGCTCATTTAAGACAGAGATGAGGAGAAATGTTTTCTCTCAGGGGGTTGAGAATATTTGGAACTCTCTTCCTCAAAAGGCAGTGGGAGCAGAGTCTTTGAATATTTTTAAGGCAGAGTTACATAGATTCATGATTAACAAGGTGATGAAAGGTTATCGGGGGTGAGCAGCAATGTGAGGTTGAGGTTACATTCAGATCAGCCATGATCTTATTAAATGGCAGAGCAGGCTCGAGGGGCCTACTCCTGCTCCTAATACATATGTTCGTATATACATAGAAATATTCTCAAGATAACAAACCAATATTCTCCAACAGTGTAAAGAAATACATGTCCTGGAGTGTCATTTCAGAGAGGGTTTGCAACACAAGATTCACACAAGGGTAAACAAACAGCTGAGAATCACCAACTAATTTTAGCTGTAAATGAGGAAACAAAGTCAGCAGATAGGTGAAGCAGGTAATCCAACACCACATGGGGAATAAAATGACTGAGGGCAGCCCAGGGAAAGAGAATAGCATTCAGTTAAGGTCATGAAGGTGATTCTTACTGAACTGAAACTATGAACAGCGTTTAATGTTCTCAGGCAGCCTGTAACTTCCAACTAAACACATTACTCATGTCGCCCTCCCTGGAACTTGCTATCTAAATACGTATTAATGTGCTTGACAAAACCTAGGGTTGGACAGCATCTAGATCATTGTGTTTTTCCTAAGGAACGGGTCATATGCAGTTAGTGTTCCCTTGGAAAAAAAGACAATGAAATATAAGGCAAAGCTAAAAATATGGCATTTTTGACAAACAAATTCTTAACAAAATGATATGCCTAATATATACCAAATTTTCAAAAGATATACTACATTAATATAGGCGAGCTTCAGATCAAAACATTTTTTTCAAAGCAAACATTTATAGGTGCAACACACCCAATCTAATAAAGATGCAGTTCCTGTGTAAAACCACTTATGACATTAGACATGCAACACAGCTAGGGGGAAGATGTGAATACTGATCAACGGCAGAGCTTGCATGGAAGATGGATTATCTACTAAATCTCCACACTAATCAGAATTAAGAGGCAGAATTTTATCAGGGTAGACTGACCTAGTGTTGAAGCACTGTAACCCAAGAAATGTGAGTATTGCTGAATTTTTAAAAGATTTAAATATAAGTTTTTATTACATATACTGCTCAGGTGGAGTTCATCTGAAAACGTATTTATACTGTAGACGTATGTTTTAAGATAATATATCAACAGTAAAGTCCATTGAACCAAAAAAGGCTGATTTCATATAAATACAGTTAACACCAATGTATAACAAAGCTGACATTGTTAATCCACCAACACACAAAATTACAAAACCAGGGAGAGACTCTCAACAGCTTGCTCCTTCATAGTAATCAACTGTATATTCACAGAAAATTAGGGTCAACAGAAGGACAAGAATTTCCAAAATTTCATGCAACTAAAAATACAGTAACAAGAGAGACCGTCTCTCACTCTGTGGCAGGGGAATACAAACATATTCACAATGTGTTTTCTTTCTGGAACATGACACCAGCCTATACATTCCACGGAGGTAGCTGGCTCCTTTCTGCAGGGCCAGCCATCAGAAAACTTTCATTTCGGTAATAATGCTTTTGAAACCTAAAAGAAAGAATTGCATTTATATAGCGCCTTTCACAAACTCAAGTTGTCCCCAAAGTGCTTTACAGTCAATGAATGAAATGCTAAGGAGCATTATGATAGATAAAAGTGAAATGCCAGTAATGCAATAACAGGGCAATAAATCAGTTCAAAATATTAGCACCAAAGACCAACATCACAGCTTTTTCTACTGGGAAATACTATCATGCCAAGGCTGCTAAATTATTAACGATTTGAAGCAGGAACCCTGTAGATGTGCATTCAGCGATACCGGCTAGAAATGTGTATGTGATTGGCTGTGATGTCCCACTCAAGACATGCACAGTTAATGCTCACAACTGAAGAATGGGATGATGGCTGAGATACTGGAGAGTACCTGGCACCCACTGAACCATCCAACAAGCCCTCAGGGGAGGAGGAGTGGTAAAAACAACTTGATGTATTAAACCAGGAGGAAAGGGAGAGGTATAGGATCACAGAATTACAAAGAAATTGCAGCACAGAAACAGATCATTCATCCCTACACAAGCCAATTGCCAGCTCATGTCTGGCCAACATTATGAAAATAAAACACAAACATATAAACAGTGGTGCTGCGAGATAAAAATCAAGAGTAAATGGGAAGATGTAAATAACTGGACATATTAGTCCAGACAGCTGGATTACAGGGAAAAGTGGTGTTTAGAAACTTTGTAAAATCAGCCCGTGCAATACATTCCCACATGATGTGATGCTGTAGTCATACAAAGGCCATGCACTGATTTAGCTGATTTCAACTAGTGCAACTATAAGGAAATTTAATGCAGTAATTTTGGAGTTACTGCCCTCAGCGAAATGGGCTAAATATTACCAAGGATTGTCACTCCTGGAGTATGCCCATGTGGAAACCAGTTGCAGGAAAAATCAGCTGCCAACACTCGGGAGTTGAACAAGAGAGCTGTCAGCATCTATGAACCATATCCCAGCACAATTCACTGTCTTTAAGATAAAAGGTAAAGTGAAAAATACGTTCACATTCATTCTGTTTTAATCTTAACATGCTGAATGCCAAAACTTGTCAAATTTCTCGGTCTATAAACTTTATCTGAACTTTGCACTACAATTTATATTGTATCACTGTCAAACGTCAGAAATATGTAAACAGTTTTCCAATGCCTGAAAATATATAAACATGCCCTAAATCAGTGTCAGTTTTCAATGCAGCTTCATAATAAGTACTGTATGCCATTTCCCTAACTTATGCCAGATATAATTTTGAAGGTTAATTAGATCATGAAGAGGGAGGGGGCAAAGGACAAGGTCGTGGGGGCGAAAAATGGACAAGGAGGAAAGACCCCAAATCTTTCAAGCATGACTTGAAAAAGAGTAAAAAATAATCCTGACAATTTTCCCTCCTCCCCTTGGTGCTGACAAATGAGGTGTGGCTGGTTACCCTCCTGTACCTTGCACAAGTGACAGATATTCGATAGCCCAGATCACTGGTGTAAGGGAGGGAAATCACAGCTAAACCAAATTGATCCTTGTCCATATGCTTTCGAGCAGGGTTCCCGGGGGGGGGGGGTAACTGAGTCCAATTTGCCCCCTCGGAAGTAAGAGGGTGGGGATGGGGACGAAGAAGAGGGTTTGGATTAAAGCCAATTTTGGCGGCATTATTGACAGCAGTAGTGTAAAAATTATTTACACGTTTTTGCTAAAGAAAAGTGTGTCCATTTTGTAAAAAAATCTATTTATTTGAATGCAAGTTGACAGATTAACCGTTGCATAATTTTTCCAGCTTTTAACTGCAGATTATTTCTTGATAACCCGCAATAGAGGGGTCACAATCCTAATGGCTGTACTCAGTTAACAATAATATGGAGCACACCATCAGTTTCTGCGGGGCAGAGAATCACCTCTACCCCTAAAAGAACAGAGACCCGAAATATAAACAGAAAATTCTGGTTTAGCAGTATCGGAAAGGATAAACCCTTTAACTGGTTTGCTGTGGTTTTTGGACATATTCTGTCTTTATTTCAGATTTTAAGCTTTTGCAGATTTTTCCCATCCTTTGATCTCAACAGGTATCTGGAAGTGATTTCAAGGTTAAAATCTAATCTTAGGGGCCCATGTGACTGTTATAAACCACTCGATCTTTGCTCTTGAGATTTCAGATATGAACAGAGTGCTTCAGGTAGATAACAGCCATGTAATCGTTTCCAAATATCCATCATTCTCCTCAAAAATTATTTCCAAACGGATTTTTTATTCAAAAACTGTTTCAATGCCCTAAAATCCTGATTTTGCTCCATAGAATTAATGCTGATCTTTGTTGCCAGGGCAAATACACTAATCAATTTTGTTTGGAAAACACACAAACACCTACTAAGCATCACCTGATAACACATTAAAGTCCATTGTCAAGTATACAACAGCAATGAACTCCATCCATGGTTACAAATTAAGGGCACTTCCTCATGATGCACCCCAAACAATAAGAATAATCCCACTTCATTACACTACAGAACTGCTTTTGCAAGTGGCTGTCTACACTCAGTTTTGGGTTCTTGCTTCATCTATATAGCAAGGTGGTTTCAACAAAAGCAGTTAGAGAAGCTGCTTAATAAACACAGCCAGCATCAATCTCGAGTTCCCGAGAACTTGCCGATGCTTTCGGTTTTGTGCACTGTTACATCTTGAACCTTCTTTCTTTTTCTCAGCCAGTCTTACATCATTGTATCGAAGAACCAAAGAGCTGTCGAGTGCTTCAAATATCATTCCAACTGTTGGTTTAACACACTCGTAATTCAGCAGGTTACCGCTCACTCAGACAGAAAAGATAATGAGCCCATTGTGAATTCTATTTACCAAAAAACAAAGTGAGTCTCATTTTAATCTTCTCCTAAAATTGTACATACAGTGGAAAAATGTAAACCAGCGCTGATTAAGTCATATAATTTTAACTTTGACTAGGGTATTCCACATCACAGCTATCCTGCGAAGAAGTTCTACACACCAGGGAGCGCAGGATTTTCTTTTACTCATTCCTCGAGAACTAAATCTCTTGATAAGAAAAAGCTGTTCTGGTTATAAACAAGTGTGATTGTTTTTTCTCTTTCCCCCAGCTGCAGCACACCCCCCAGTGATCTAAGGTGACCTTGCACCCTTTTGTCCTGTGGACTGCCCCATTAATCAGCCATTTAACGATGGATAGTCACACAACAAAAGCCCCAGAATGTGTTAATAGCCTATTCATGAAAGGTGAGAATAAGCTGACGTGCCATCTTACTTCAATAGCACATATGGTTACGACTACAGGATTTTCCTAATGTGTTGCCTGTCAGCTACCCAAACAATTCAAAAATAATAATTAGTGCATTGGATTTTGCATGCTCGTCAATTTAAAGAACTCTTTTTTTTTGAATGTGTAAGTAAGTACTATATAACACTCCCTCAGGAGGCATCATCATCTGTAACTATATCAAATAGTAGGTTTAGCATTCTCCTAATCCTGCAAGTTTCTGCTGACTCCATTCCGTCTCTTAGCCAGAATGATACTCATCACGTCATTCAGCATACCACTCGCTGCCACCGTTTCCTCAGCCTGCCCAGATTCAAAATGGCAACCCCAGGCAGGATAATGCATTCACTTCATTTACACTTAAGAATATTTTACGTTCCATTGATGATCAAGTAAGATCAGTCCTTTAAGATGAAAAAGGGTACTGGAAAACATTGATGCACGTCAAGTTAAACAGAAGATAACCTAACCAAAATTACTCTCAAGCTGAAGTGACAATATCTGGACGATTCAAGTTTGGTCAGACATATATTAGCATCAGTGATTTCTGACAAGCTGCAGCCGAAAATGGGATGTTTTGTTCCACAATGTCCACACATCAAAATGCTGCAAACGCAGAGAATGCCAGAATACATGGCATGTCACCCTTAGTTGCAAAGACATAGTAGTTCTGGAGTTCCACAGATTGGCACAGGCTAGAATTTTTTTCTTAAAAATTTAGTTTACTGCTTCTATTGCCTGCCATCAGATTATCTTAAACACAAAACTAATAGGGTCAGATACCCAAACTTGGAACAATTACACAATAGCAGGAATTGTTCCCCACAGTTTTGCTGAAGGTAAAACAAAAGACACGATAAGGGTTGACAGGGTGTTTCTCGGCTTTTGCCTTCACTTATTTGCCATTCAACACATTGCAAAATATTGGCACAAATAACTTGGACCTGCATAAGTCTGAGATATCAGAGAAAATCAAGTCAGTTTCACTCAAAAAAAAGTTGGCAATTTTTTAAAAAGGGGACACCAGCATCAAAATTTCAACCCCAGAAACAAGAGGGAACCACCTCGGGATCGATTTCCTTAGGAATACCCCAAATTACCTTCGGGTGTTACAACTGAGCTGACCTCTACTATTACAGAGTAACCCACGTTTACGCTGGAGATTTTACCCTGGTATAAGTTTTCAAGCCTCTAATGTAAAACCTTGGATTAACCTACACCAGTGTAAAACTAGCGTAAAAACTGATCTCTTTGAAGCTCGATTCTTTACCCTGAGCAGAGAAGCAGCTGCATAAATGGCTTACTGATACAAATCACTGTTTTCCTGATTTTTTTTTCTTTCTACCATGCAGGGATTTAAATGCTGCTGCCGTTTTAAGCTAGCATTACTACCCTGCTTTGTGCTAGTGTAAGCAGGGTGTATCAGTTTATTCTGGGCAATACCTTAAGAAATTTAAAAAGGGAGCAGCTGCTGATTCCAGTATAAACAGGGTATGTGTAAAAAGAAATGCACTTATGTTTAAGCCAGTTATTTTTTTTAAACTCGTCCTGGTAGAGGACAATGGCCAACTTTAGCAATTCAACAGTGGAGGTAAAAAGACCGTGAAAGCTGGAAATCCGAAATAATAAGAGGCAGCACAGGGAATAGGAAACATGAGGGGGATGGGGGGGACTGCAAAAGAGAGAGAAAGACAATGAGTATCAGTTTCAGATGGGATCCTTTAGCCTGTATCTTCATCATTTTCAATTTATAATTTTATTAATCCAATCTCTGAGACAACGAATTGTACTTTTGGAATGTGTGTTTTTCTCTGATCTGCTGCTACTCTTTCTATACACCTGAAGTATGCAACCAAAAAAAAAGAATTCTTTGTTTTAAAGGAGCACTCCTAGATCATGACTCTATCCTCAAGTATTTCCTGAAAAACACAACCCCATCCACAAGTTTATTTCCCTTATCTTCCACTGTGTTTCCCACCACCTTGGTCTGCTATTTTACTGCACACAGAAAACAGCAGGGGATGGGGTGAGGCCGGTTGGGGGGCAAAAAAGCTAATCAAATGAAATGTCGCATTTTAGCTTCTATCTCAGTGCTGCAATAGAGAGGCAGGCCTCAATTGGAAAGACAAGCATCGTGCGATTTTTCTTTCAATTTGCTTTTCTTTTACAAACAAAGAAAGATACTTCACGATGAGGTTATACCCTGACATCCTTTCAAATCTGCAATTAACAGCCATGTCAAATTCTCATTTGCATCCAGTGACAATCACCATTTTTGTGGAAAAACACTTCTTTCTCTTTCTGTGGATCTCGCTGTGTAATAACTCCAGTCTATTCATGCCACGAGTAAGCTAATTAAGTTGTTGCTGATTGCTTGAATTTTCGCAGAAAGTATACTGTACATTCCCTTTCTATTTCCTTTCCCATATGTTCTCCTTCCTTAAAGGTAGAGCTCACTGGGGTGCGGTTCCACAAGCACACACAACCCGCTGGTATTTCATCCAACTCATCCTTCTTCATGTACAAATTTGGTTATTGAGTGCTACCAAGCTATTCAACTGTGGATGACATCACAGCCATGCAACCCTTTGTCCAAACACAGACTATTCCAACAGGAGTCACTAGATAGCGGTGAGGGATTATTGGTTAATTTCCCCCTCCACACAGCTCAGAGAAGCTGGGATCAACTATAACACCCACACGATAATTCTTTCCCAGTGTATCATGCCAAAATTTTACTGACTCTATGTACTGATGTGTCATAAGATTAAAAAATTTATAAAGTAAATTTGAACAAAGCATTAACACTTTAGCTCCTCCAGTAGCTTAACTGAGTTTACCAAAGAAAGCAAAATGACCAGGAAACTTCCAACTGCCTTTCAGATCAGCTAGGCCTTGCTGCAACATTCTGCTTGAGTCAGGAGATTTGGGGGGGGGCACGTTCAAGCTTCATTCCAGAAACAGGATCTAGCTCGATAATTCAGTGTAGTACCGAGGGAGTGTTGCATTGTTAGAAGTGCCATCTTTCAGGTGAGCTGCCTGTTCATTATGCATAAAGGACCCCATGGCACTCTCCTTGCCAACACTTTTATCTTCAATATTTCTAAAAAAAACAGATTAGTTATTTATCTCATTGCTGAAGGTGCTGTGAGCAAACTGGCTGCCATATTTACCTAAATTCTTGAATACACTTCAGGAACAATTCACCGACAATAAATAACTTTGGCACATCCTGTGGTCATGAACAGTATAAATGCCAGTGCTCCCTTCTTCCGTTATAAAGAATACAGCACCAACTGATTTCATGTGCATCTCTCCCACCACTCCACATTTTCGGTATGAAGATATCAATGATGTGACTGCTGATACAGAGCTTTATTCTTCCTTGGAAAAACTCAGCAGGTCTGGCAGCATCTGCGGAGAGGAGCACAGTTAACGTTTCGAGTCCGAATGACCCTTCAACAGAACTAAATTAACTGTGTTCCTCTCCGCAGATGCTGCCAGGTCTGCTGAGTTTTTCCAGGTATTTTTCTTTTTGTTTTGGATTTCCAGCATCCTCAGTTTTTTGCTTTTACTTTATTCTTCCTTGACCTCTCTACTGCCTTCAACATAATTGACCATTCTTCCCAGCTTCATTACAAGTTATCAGTGATGAACCTGTAAGGCATTACCTTCCCTAACTTCATTCCGACCCATCCCAGTACGGTCAGTTAATCTCTGTTAATGGCTCCTCTGCTTATGTTCAGTTACTTCCAGTGTGAGACATGCCTCCATCCTAGTCACCCATCTACTTCTTCCCGACATGTTCTCCATTGATAACAGCATCTCTAAACATCGGGGCCCAGCTTCTTTATCTACATGGATGACATTCAACCCCATTTGTCTGTTTTGCCCTCAATTCCATGACCACTATCATGCTGTCCAACTGCTTGTTTGGCATCAAGTATTTGATGAACCAAAACTTTCGCCAACTCCAACATTAGTAAGATCACAGCTGTTGTGTTGACTTAAGTAAATCCTCCACAGCCACGTTCCAATATTCAAAATCTGCTGTCCCCATGTTCCAGTGAGCACCTCCATATCTCTGACCGCTGTTTTCTTCTTTATCCCCCTTGTCTCCACATTCTTCAATATCGTCCTCAAAATATACCTCCGTTCCTTTCTGCCTAGTTAGTGTCCAATGCTGCCCTGTGAACTGCTTTAGGATGTCTAGATTTATGAAAGACATTGTATTGAAATAAACGATTGTCAACTACAACAAAAACAAAAAATAGCTGAAAAAACTCAGCAGATCTGACCGCATCTGTGGAGAGGAAGACGGAGTTAACGTTTCGAGTCTGTATGGCTTCTTTTGAAGCGTTAACTCTGTCTTTCTCTCCACAGACGCGGTCAGACCTGCCAAGTTTTTCCAGCTATTTTTGTTTTTGCTTCAGATTTCCAGCATCCGCAGTATTTTGCCTTTATCCTATTGTCAACTACATAAATGCCTTAGCATTTGCTCAGAAAGGATCTAGACAGTGGATATAGCAGGGAACTGTTCCCGTTGGCAGAAGGGTCGAGAGCCTGAGGACACAGATTTAAAGTGATTAGCAAAAGGACCAAAGGTGACATGAGGGAAAACTTTGATGCACGGTGAGTGGTTAGGATCTGGAATGCGCTGCCTAAAAGAGCGCTAGAGACAAATTCAATCATAACTCTCAGAAGAGAGTTGGATAAGCGCCTGAAGGGAAAATATTTGCAGAGCTATGGGGAAAGGGCCGGGGTGCGGGACTAGCTAAACTGTTCTCGCAGAGAGCCGGCAAGGGCTCAACGGGCCGAATGGCCTCCTTCTATGCTGTAACCATTCTAGGATTCTCTTTGCAAATGTATACAAATGAAGTAGATATTATCTTAGAGATGAAAGTCACTGCCAAATTACTTAGAAGTGAAACAAGTTACTGCTGGATACAAAGTGCAAAACAAGATGATTTTCTTTTACACCCTGCCTCAATCCTGTTCCAAAAAGCCCCGAGGATAAACGTGTTATCCAGTGTGATAGAGAACAATATATGATAGCTCTACGTTTGAATTCTAGATCTATACTGAGTTGGCTGATCTAAAAGAGGTAGAAGAGACCGTTACAACTGGGCTGGCTATTATAGGAGCTGAAGGTGCTGAAGCTAACTACATAAACCTTGTCCACAGGCATTGCAGTCACTATCCAATCATCCCAGCTGGAATGCGGACAGGTGGGCATCAGACATTTGGCTGAGATGCCTCTGAATTTGACTGGCCTGCGAACATTCGCTTTCTCAAGAATGCCCACTTAGCTGAAGTTTCAGAGCACTGCTCTGAGAACTGAATTGAATCACAGCATGAGTCAGACCTCCAATGAAAGACACGAAAACATTCAAAACATAAGAGTTTTCAGCTTTGTAATAGGGGACCGCTTGATCATCACATTTCCTCTGGCTCATTTTGCACAACATTCATTGAGTCAGTACATATGCTTCACATGCACAGTTGCTTGATAAGATCCCATGTTTTAACAATGCAGTGAGAGTTGAATTAACAGTGACACAATGTGTAATTTATTGACCATTCAACCAGTATGAACATCAGAAAACTCACCATCCACTTTTAGAGAAGAACTTGCTGAAGACTGGACTGAAAACAAGAATAATATCTTACAATTACAGAAAAGCTTATCAACATGTTTAACATGTTACAGAGAAATAGTTGGGAAAAAACATCTTGCTGCAATTTAAAATCCAGAAAGGAACAGGCATTTGCAACTTGAAACAGAAGATACATACTGACTCTCAATCCACAGATTGTATAAAGACAAAAATCATACAGACCAGAGGACATCAGATTTGATTCCCAATCATTTCTGAATTAGCTGATCTAACCTTGGTACTAAAAAAGGCCTGGTGCCCAGACAGAAAGTATTCCAGAGTTCATCAGCTCTGATTACTATCTAGTGAGCCTTGCTGAAGGTGTGTATGTAAATTGGGGGGTGGGGGTTGGTAAGCTGGGCTCAGCAACACCTTTATTTGGTGATATTAACCATATAGGGTTATACCTGAAGACTGGCCACTTGCGTAAGGTACCAGCAACTACAGAGTTAACTATGGACTAGCATGAGCCCACTCAATGGTGGAGTGCAAGCAAAAGAGAAAAGAAAATCAGCTGGAATGTCTCACAGGAACCCTGTACCACACCATCTTACTGTGATAGTATGTCAGGCCACTGAGCGCAGGACAGTATTCTTCACCCAATCTTAGCTGGACAGTCAATAAGGTTAGGAGCTTATCTATAGGAAGGGGAAGAAGTCAAAGACTTGTATTGATAAAGCATCTTTAATGTAGAAAAAGTCTCAAAGCTCTTTACAGAGATGTAATCAGACAAAGATTGACAGCAGGTTAAAGGAATTACACTTCAAAAGTACTTAATTGGCTGTAAAGCACCTTGAGATGTCTCATGGTCACAAAAGGAGCTATATAAAGGTAAGTTCTTTGTTTATTAGGTGGGGTAACCAAACACTTGGTCAGAGATGGGTTTTAAGGAGGATTTTAAATGAAGAGAGGAAGGTGGAGAGATTTATGATGTGAATTCCAGAATGTAGCGTCTAGGCAAGGTAGACATGGTCACCATGGATGGGAAGGAAGGAGGGAGGGAACATACAAAAAGTCAAAAGTTAGAGCAGAGAGTTTGCAGGAGCTGGGTGTGCTGGGGACAGTGGCTGTAGGACTGGAGAAAGTTACAGACTTAGAATGGGTAAGAAAACGGACATTTAAGGTTGAGAATCTTAAAATTGAGATTTTGAGCAACCAGAATTCAATACAAGTAACAAGGACAGGGGTAATTGGTGAGCAGGATCCAATATATACACTTAATTGTCTAAAGTACTTCACATACAATGAATTAATTACCTTGAAGTGCACAGACTAATGTAGGCAAACACGTCAGCCACTTTTCACAGCAAGGATATAAATGATCAGTTAATCGGTTTTTAGTGTCACTAGTTGAGGGATGAATATTGGCCAGATCACTGGAAGAATTCTCTTCTTTGATGAGTGGCATTGGATCTTTAACATCCACCTGAAACACTAGAACAGATGAGATCTCAGTTTAGCATCTCATCTGAAGGACAGTGCCTCTGCCATTATAGCGGTATTGTATTGCACTGAGATGTCAACTTAAATTATGCATTCAGGTCAGAGTGGACTAGAATCACAAACTTCTGACTTAGAGGGGAGAGTGTTACCAACTTTGCCAAGCTTTCACACATACCCTGTCAGCCTGAAACTGGCCACAGGCACAGACCTGGCAGGAGACTGCCAACGATCTTTGAAAGGTTTCTTTCACCTTTGTCAGCTAAATTTTCTCCTTTTACTGCTCTCCTGTTAGAGCAATTGGCTTCCTGCTGGCCTAAGGTTCGACAGGCACCAGGATGTTCCAGAACCTCATCCACAAAGTGCTCCATTCTTTACACATGAACATCGATATTAAGCATTTGTAAACTGCTCAAGTGGTGGAGTGGCAAAGAGGCGAGGTGGAGAAAAGGTAAGACAATCACAGCTGAACTCAATTCTGCCCACACCCTACATCTGCATTCAAGCACTTTCAAATTTCACTGTTAATGTTAAGTCGTGTGCCAAAAATGAGCTGCTTTCCTTTAGACTTGACTGGCACCTTGGTGATAATACCTGATCATGCGCAACTTAAACATTTCAAAAGCAAAGCATGATTTAGAACAAAATTTAATTAAAAAAGTTCAGGATTAAGATATTCAGATTTCAAGTTAAAAGCCCAAAAGGATTCACTGGAGTGATCAGGAGCCTTGGGTGATTTTTCCCTACCTAACACCAGTACGGAGACTAATTGCTGTGTTCCTCCCACTATGTTCAGCCAACTTACCACTGATCAAACCTGGGATCAGTTGCTCACTGAACTAAGGCACTTATTGAAATGTGTATTTAACACAGAATCCTAACAAGAGTTTACTGGAACATATGTAATGTCCTCATACAATAACTGGTGCAGCCAAAGAAAATCAATTCAAGATGAGAACAGTGTTTTTGTAATTTTTTAAAAAGAATCACTTGCATAGAAAATTATAGAATACCTAATCTTCTCAAGCAACAGTAGCAACTTTATAACAACAGTATCTTTATATGTACAAAAAGGGCTGAAGATAGTGGGAACTAAGAGATTTTCGTTAGATTGAGTAAAAGGAATACAGAAATTAGAGGAGATATGAAGAATGGAGGTTTGATTGAGATGTACAAAATTGTGAGGGAAGGGCCTATTTACTTTAGCAGAGAGGTCAGGGACTAGGGGTATAGATTTAAAGTGATTGGTAGAAGGATGGGGGCGAGATTAGGAAAAATGTTTTTCACTCTTGAGTGTGGGAGAATCTGGAACTCTCTGCCTACAAGGTAGTAGAGGCAAAACCCCTCAACTCATTTAAAAGGTGTTTGGATATGCACCTCAAGTGCCGTAACCTGCAGTGCTACGGACCAAATACTGGCAAGTGGGATTTGGCTGGGTGGCTTAGTTTTTGGCTGGCACAGACATGATGGGCCAAGTGGCCTCTTTCTGTGCCATAAACTTTTCTATGATTCTATACTGTGATATCTTGCAATGCATTTCAATCAGGTGAAACTTTTTTATACTTTGAAATGAACACTCAAATACACTCTCATCATGAAAGGTAAATTTGCCTATGGATACCAGCATTTAGAAATTCCACAACATGACACAATTCATGACATGGTGATCTGCAATCTGTGCAGTTTTTTTACACTTTGCACCTACATATCAGAATTACTTCAAGGCTATTTGCAGAATTTGCACTTTTGATAGAATGCACCAGCTGTTTATAAACACTACGAAGATAATCTGGCAAATTGCAGAATAATGCCGTTTACTATAACAATATATGTGGTCTAATTACGCCATAGCTGACCTCCAAACCTGAAATTGCAAACTGACCTCCAAATCCGAGATTGTAAGCGCCTGCTTTCATCAGAAGGGATCACACGCCCCTCCTCTCCAAAAATACTCAAAAATCTCCCAGGTCTACCCTTCCAGGACACAAAAATCCACAGCTGTCAACCATAACAGATAAAAGTTTCACAGGGATGGCACAATCGCATCCTCCATCGCTCAGAGACAATGTAGTGGAGATACTGTGGGGGATATAATCCACGACTTTACACATCGAATACTCTTTTGTACACTGTTAAGTCTGCCAATGACGCGATATTTCTACCAATACACACACACGTTTCCAAAAATAAAAATCCTTTCTGAACTGCCCATTCTGATCTGATGTGTTCGACTTGACACAGATAAGAATCACTTAAAAAGGCTGCATTTAAAAAACACAAATTCGCCTTCTAATCCGCGCTTTATGGCAACGGCAGCAACAACAAACCACCACCACCCCCCCACCCCCCCAAAAAAAAAAGAACTAACCACGAAACACACGGCGGAGGAGTTACAGTGACTCTTACTCCAGAGAGCCAAGACTTTTTATCTAATCCACCTAAACTGGGATGCGGCCCAGCAACACCCCGAGAGAGAGAGAGAGAGAGACAGAGACAGAGAGGCGCTTCTGCTTACATTCATGACAGACAGAAGGGGCTCGGATGCAGCATAAAAATCAGGATTTTCTACTGGGCAGAGTTAAAGTCCAGAAATATATGCCTGTTTATTTATACCAAGAGGATTAATGACGTTCCCCCCTGGCATCATAATCACCGACATGTCATCAAACTGTTCAAAAAATTTAATCATGTGGCAACCACGAGAGAGAGAGAGAGAAATAAAAGATAAATCACACCCTTGGACTGATAAGAGAGAGAGAGAGAGAAAGGGAAAGGAGCTAAAAAAAAATGACATGTATATGGGGCAAGAATCTTTGAAAGGACTTGTGGAGAGAAAGAAAGAAAGAAAATCCCAGGAGAGGAGGAGAGAGAAAAAGGATTTCCCAACGTGCTGGGATGTTCCAAACACTTGTTATGAAGATAAAGGTTTGGATCAGTCAGTCACACAAATGCTGTTAAGGCGGGCGGAGGAGGGAGGGAGTGAGGGGGTGGGGGAGGGAGTGAGGGGGTGGGGGTGGGAGAGGGGGTGGGAGAGGGGGAGAGGGAGTGGGGGGTGGGAGAGGGGGAGAGGGAGTGGGGGGTGGGAGAGGGGGAGAGGGAGTGAGGGGGGAGAGGGGGAGTGAGGGGGGGAGAGGGGGTGGGAGGGGGGGAGAGGGGGTGGGAGGGGGGGAGAGGGGGTGGGAGGGGGGGAGAGGGGGTGGGAGGGGGGGAGAGGGGGTGGGAGGGGGGGAGAGGGGGTGGGAGGGGGGGAGAGGGGGTGAGGGGGTGGGAGGGGGGGTGGGAGGGGGGAATTTGCCCCCTTAAAATAAAAGTTCAGGCAATTTTTTTTTGGTTGTGTGACTGAAAGAAGAGGAAGAGAGAGAGAGAGAGAAAAAGTACAGAGGGGCTGGCGAATGCCGGGGTGATTTTTTTTTTGGTTCTTTCTCCCTCCTTTCTTCCATTTGATCATTGAAAATAAAAATAATGATGAATAAATAATTAGAGGCAGAGAGAGGGAGAGGGGGAGAGGGGGGAGCAGGAGGAGGAGAGAGGGGGGGGGGGGGATTTAATGTGTTGTTATTGTTGTTGTGGAGACCTCGAGTCCAACACATTGACTCGCGGCCTGCGCCACCTTCTCCCCGAAACAATATTCATATTTTATTTATTATTTCTCTCTCTCTCTCTCTGTGAGGGGGAAGGGGGGGATTTTATTTTTTTTTTGCGTGAGGTTTCATTTTTTTTTCCGCAGATTTTTTTTTTTGTTTTGTTTTTTTTTTAACCCACAAAAAAAAAACACACAACTCACCGCGAAAACGCCGCCGGCGGCCGTCGTCGACCTCCTCCCCCGACATCTTCCTTCCCCCAGACGGAATAACAAGTGGGAAAAGCGAGAGGAAGCGCCGCCTGGGCAGAGCCGGCACCATCGGCGCGTTTTTTTTTAACCTCCAAAATAAGATTTGAAAATCCTCATAAAGAACAATAGAGCGCTTGGACAGGAAGTCACTGGGTGGCGCCATTGCTGCTGTGACGCCGCGGGGTCAGGGGTCAGGGGGGGCGGGGCCGCCGGGCCGTGGTGGGGGTGTGGGGGCGTGGCCGCCAGGCTCGTGGTGGGGGGAGGGGGGGAGGAGCGTGGCCGCCAGGCTTGGGGGGGAGGGGCAGAGGGAGGGGGCGGGGCCGCCAGGCTCGTGGGGTGGGGGAGGGGGGAGGGGAGGGGGCTGGGCCGCCAGGCTCGGGGGGAGGGGAGGAGCGTGGCCGCCAGGCTCGGGGGGGGAGGGGCATGGGGCGGGGCCGCCAGGCTCGGGGGGAGGGGGAGGGGGAGGGGCCGCCAGGCTTGGGGGGGGGGGGAGGGGCGGGGCCGCCAGGCTCGGGGGGGAGGAGCGTGGCCGCCAGGCTCGAGGGGGGGCGTGGCCGCCAGGCTCGTGTGGGGGGGGGGGGGGGGTCGCCAGGCTATGGGTGGGGGCGGGGCGTGGCTGCCACCATCTCCCCTCCCCCCAACACACTCACTCACATTGTCTCTGCCCCATGTGGCTTTGGCCCATCTCTCGCCCACCACCCCCTCCCCACCCCACCTTCCACCCACGCTCACTCCGTGCCACACACCGTGTTCGAGTCCCTTTCCCTGGGGCTTGACCCCCCCACCCCCACTCGGCCCCCCCCCCTTCACTCACTCACTCACTCACTCTGTGTCAGGCACCGTGTTCAAATCCTACCCCCATGGGCTTGACCCCCCTCACCCCTGCTCACTCTGTGCCACACTCGCCACAGTCAAGCCCCTTTTCCCAGTTGGACCGTCCCCCCCACCCGCCCCCCCTCACTCACTCACTCTGTGCCACACACCGTGTTCAAATCCCTTTCCCTGGGGCTTGACTCCCTTCACCCCCACCTGCCCCCTCCCACCCACTCACTCCCTGCCACGCCCCACATTTAAGCCCCTTTCCCCAGGACTTGACCCCCCCCTCTCCCACCTCACTCATTCACTCTGTGCCACGTTCCACATTCAAGACCCACCCCCCAGGGCTTGACTCCCCCTCACCCCTCTTACTCGCTCCGTGCTACGCACCACATTCAAGCCCCTTTCCCTGGGGCTTGACCCCCACCCACTCAGTCCATGCCACGTTCACCATGCACCCTGTTCAAGTCCAACGCTCCTGCCGGACTTTGAGCACCCGCCCTAAAAAGAAATCCAGGCTTGACACTCTGGTGCAGTGCTGCGGGTGCTCTGCGCTGTCGGGGGTACTGTTTCCTGCATGAGACTTCCTTTTAATTGACAAGGGAGTTGAGGGTTACAGTGAGACGGGGTGGAGGGAGCTGGCAGACAGGAAAGTGGAGTTGAGGCCACAATCAGATCAGCCATGATCTTACCATATGCTCTTCTCCCTTCACAATGGGCATGGGTGGTCAGGTTGAAGTGGGGTTTAGCAAGGAAGTTATCTGTTTAAAACATTCGTTCAGCCTCAACTGGAGCATTGAGTCCAGTTCTGGGCATCACACTTTAGTAAGGGTGTGAAGGCATTAGAGAGGGCGCAGAAAAAAGTCACGACAGACAGGCCAAATAGTCTCCTGTGTTGTAACCACTCTCTTGTCGAATGGCGGAGCAGGCTCAAGGGGCCAAATGGCCTACTCCTGCTCCTAATTCTATGTGATCTTGTGTGTCAACCTGTCGGCCTGCTTGGCTGGATGTAAAATAACCCGTGGCACTATTTTGAAGAAGCGCAGGTGTCTTGGCCAATATTTATCCCACAATCGACATCACAAAAACAGATTATCTGGTCATTATCCCGTTGCTGTTTTGTGGGAGCTTGCTGTGTGCATACCGTATTGAATTCCCACATTTCCTACAACAGTGACGACACTTCAAAAATGTTTCATTGGCTGTAAAATGTGTTGAGACGTCCGTGGTCATTAAAGGTGCTATATAAATGCAAGAATTTTTTTTTCCCTTTTGGTTTTCCTTTTAGAGAAACACACACACTCAGAGTAGGTTTGTGCTATGCCAGCCTTATAGATGGGGCAATTGGTTGTGGGGGGTAGGGGGGAGCATAGTCTAAAATATACAGGGTGATTTGGATCACGGTTTTCTAGATAGCATGGGGATCTGATAGGGTGGATTGCGAGTTACCCTGGTTGGGTGTCTAGGACCAAGGTGGAGAAGGGCATATTCTAAAACGTAGAGCCTTTCAGGATAAGTGGTGATTTGATCAAAATTTTCAAGATATTAAAGGGAACTGATTAAGGTAGATTGGGAGTTCCATTGGTTAAGGAGTCTAGTTCCAATTGGGGTGGGGGCATTGCTTAAAACGTAGCTTAAATCAAATATTTCAAAATATTAAGGGGAACTGATAAGATAGATTGGGAGTCCCACTGGTTGATGAGTCTAGCACTGAGAGGGAGGCATAGTTTAAAACTTAAAGCCTTTCATTATCACATTGCTGTTTGTGGGAGTTTGCTGTGTACAAAAGGGCTACCACATTTTCCTACATAACAATAGTGACAACAATGCAAAAGTACCTCACTGTCTGCAAAGCACTCAGTAAAGTCCTGACATTGTGAAATGTTAGTTTTCCTTTTAACCATCCAAAATTGTCTGAGGATTCTCCAGAAAGTAAATGATTTATCATTTCCTAGACACCAGCTGCAAGCAAATGAAGAGAAAAAAAAAGCATCTTCAAATCGTATGATTCCCCCCTCCCCCCGCTTTTTTCTTTGAACACTTCTTTATTAGTTAAAAAATATTGGAGTTCATAGAATGATACAATTCAGAAGGAGGCCATTCATTCCATCCTGCCTGTGCTGGCTTGTTAAAAGCAATATTCAATTAATTAATACCCTCACCCCAACTGCTCCCGCTCTTTGCTTGTCAGTCTATTTTTAGCATGTTTAGGATGACTATTGTGTAGAAAGTCAGCTGTGTCTCAGTTGGTAGCACTCTTGTCTGAGTCACAGGTTTGTGGGTTCAGATCCCAATCCAGGACTTGAGCACAAATATCAAAGATGACATTTCAGTGCAGTATTGAGGAAGAGCTGCGCTGTCAGAGGTGCCATCTTTCAGATAAGATGTTAAACTGAGGCCCTCCTTGGGCAGGTGTAAAAGATCCTGTGGCCAAAGAAGAGCACAGGAGTTATCCCTGGTGTCCTGGCCAATACTTATATCTCAATCAACATCGCAAAAACTGGTTATCTGGTCATTATCATATTGCTGTTTGTGGGATTTTGTTGTCATTGCAACAGAGACTACATTTCAAAATGTACAATATTTCAATGCCTGTAAATGCTTTGAGACATCCGGTGATCATGAAAAGCACGATACAAATGCAAGTCTTTCTTTCTTTTCCACACAATTTTCCTCTTCAAGTATTTGTCCAATCTGCTTCTACCACCCTTTCAAGCATTGCATTCCAGATCATAAGAACTCTCTGCATGATTTTTTCCCCTTATGTCGCCTCTGGTTCATTTGCCAAAGGAGATGGGGAAAAAATGTTGTTTGACTGGGTTGGGTAGTTGGAGGTGACAAAGCCTCCAGGGACATGTCCGAATATGGTTAGCGCCTTAACACACAGCAAAATGCCCTTTTGTAATAAAATCATAAGGAGACATTGGATTTGCCCCAGTGACATCAAACGAAACACGGCCCCTTATTAAGATGGGCGTAACTAATAAAAATTCAAAACCATAACACAAAAGGAAGCTTGTAAAATTGGATATTATCTCCTGTGTCCGGTACACATTCCAACCCCTCTGTCTTGCTGCACCTCCTTTTTACGTTTTGAAGAGATAGGGGGAAACAATCAGTTTTTTTACACTGGGCAATAAACACAGCTCTACAGAAAACATGAAAAATGTCACCTGTTTAAATGAGCTTGTGTTGAGTTTCTCGCTTCAGAAAAAAAGACATTCATTTTTATAATACACTGTAACCTCTCCTATCTATCGTTAGAAATCTATCGTTAGAAAACACCAGTTGTCCAGAAGCTTTTTGTGCAGACCCAAGCAAGTCACGGCATCACTTTATTACATACTTTGAGAGCGGATACGTGGAAAATACAGTATTTGGACAATTGAATCAATTTTTATTGCTGTTTACCTGAAACATAAAACAGTGGTTTCCAGCTTACATACTTGTGGTTAGGCGTTCTGGATTCTACAACACAGGAAATTCCAAAATCCAGAAATGACTTGGTCCCAAACATTTGGTATTGGGGAGGTTACAGTGTAGTACATCTTACACCCTGGGGATGTTCTAAAAAGTTTCACAGCCAATTAATTACCCTTAGATCATTGCTGCATAGTCGAAGGCAGGAGCCAACTGTGCACAAACAGGTCTGAAAGACAGCAATGAGATAAACAAGCAGTTCCTCTGTTTTGGCGATGATGTAGGCTGAGGGATAAATGTTGATCAGAAGAACTCCCATATGTGTGTGGAATCAGTCACATCGCAAACAGGGTGTCAGTTTAAATTAACATCTCATCCCAAAAGAGAATCTTATATCTCAAAATGAAGCTCTGCACTTAAATGTCAGGGGGAATAGCGTGCTCAAACCTCTAAGAGTGAAACTTAAACCCAGAACCATGTGACTCAGAACGCCACCACTTAACCAGACAGACACCCTTTGAGCAGCACTTCAGTCATGCAACAGACACCAAAGTATCTTAAGTCTGGAGTACAGTCATGATAGCTGCTCACCCGGCCTGTCCCTTTTAAGATCACTGCTTGAATATTTCCTATGAGCAAGTGGTCTACATAGGTAAATGTGTTATTTCCTGATATCAACTGCAAGGTATCTAAATTTTTGCAGCTTTTTTGACTGCAGGTTAGAAGAGGCAATTATAAAACATTCGGCTTTCTTATATTAAAGGTGTTTTAAATATGTGACCACAGTGTAATGACTGGAATTTAATGAATGCAGAATTTTACATATATCCTATATAGATATAATTGTTCAGTTACATTGCAAGCTCATTTAACAAAGTTTATTTTTTGGAACAGGAGCGATATGCGTTAAAAACGTTGCTAAAAAAATATCTGCCATTCCTAGCAAATGTGTTTTGGATAGTTTGCTTGTCCCTTGCTTTGTTAGATACACATCTCAAACAAAACCCCTCCCATTCCACTCCACCAATTCCACCCCCCCCACCCCACCCACCCCCCACCTTCCCCCCCCCCCCCCCCCCCCCCCAATTTTCTCCACTTTCTGGAAAGTTCTATCATACTGAACAGTTGTCAAAATTGTCAGTCCCCATCATAGTGCCTTGCCCAAGAGGCCCATCCTCATGAGATAGCCTTGAGTGAATTTTAGCAGGCTACTTTATAGAAAGGTAGGTAAAACATTACAGAACAGAACGAGGCCATTCAGCCCATTGTGCCTTTGCCAGCTCTTTGGAAGAATCCAGTCTCACTCCCTTGCTCTTTCCCCACAACCCAGCAAATGTTTTCCTTTCCAAGAATACATCCAATTCCCTGTTGAAAGTTATTATTAAGTCTGCTTCCAGCATCCATTAAGGTAAGGCATTCCACATCGAGGAAACATTTTAAAAATCCCAATTTACCTCTGCTTCTTTTACCACAAAGTCAAGCCTAACCCTGCCCTTGTCAAACGTCCCCATAATTGGATTTTCCAACAGGATAGCAATATAGAACAGGAACCCTGGACAATATAATGAGGTCCAGGTACTGACGCCAGCCTTTGATCACTACTGCCACGCAACTCAGATCAGCAGTTGCAACTTGATTTAGCAATTGATTTTTTCCAAGTCTGTAAACTCAACCGATAGGCTGCGCATTTACCAATTAAGCCACCGGGAGAGCAGATTTTTGAGTGAGAGTGGTCATAAACTCTACTCAACAATAAAGCTGTTTTCTGTAGTGACTACAGTACTACTGTTAACAGCTGTAAAGACTTTATGGCATTTAGAAAGAGCTTCAAAACATACTTCACCCAGCAGGTGTAATAGGAAAATAAACGTGTACAATGCAAATCTCATCCGAAAAATATGATCCACTTTGATGTACATTACTTGTAAAAGTAAACACTTCCACATGTTCAGTCTTTCTTACTCTTAAAAATTCCCCTCTGTTGACAGATCTTTGTGTCTTAGGACAATAAAATGGAAAAAAATGTGACAATTGGCAATAATTTAAAGAAATTGCCAGATTAAAGTGAAATAAATCAGGTTTTAAATATGTCAACATGTAGTATTCAAGAAGCAAAATAAGGAGAATCCACTGACATTGTCACTCTTTACATTCATGAACTGACACTAAAATAGCAATATTTCGCATATTGTTCAAACTAATTTTCTCCACTCATCAGTTGCTGATTTTTGGGTGATTCTCAAGAACCTGGCATAAGATTAAAGATGCTTTTGCAGCTGGTAACTCCACAGGCTGTCCTGTCAGCTGCACAAGGCATATAGTGCAGAAAAAGAGAGGGAGAGCGAGAGACTTAATTTGCCACTACCTGATGGTAGCATGAGGTGGGTCCACTCCTGGTTTCTATTGGTGATTGTCAACATCATAAACTAAAAAAAATTGCTGTTGTTTCAATTCATTAGTTGCCCATTACAGGCACAATACTTGTGAAAGGCCAACTATGCTGTAAGATTGTATACCAGATATTGCTAATAAATTGTGCTGACTTCTTGAGAAGGGAAGCAGCAACTGTCTTGAATCACTAAAGAGTAAACTTCACTACGATTAGAAGACGGTGAAGTATAAAAGTAGAGAAGTCTTGCTACAACTGCACAGGGCTTTGGTGAGACCACACCTAAAGTATCGTATACCAATTTAGACTCCTTACTTAAGAAGGGACATACTTGCATTGGAAGCAGTTCAGAGAAGATTCACTAGGCTGATTCCAGGCATGAAGGGGTTGTCTTATGAGGAAAGGTTGAGCAGATTGGGCCTATATTCATTGGAGTTTAGAGGAATGAGGTGCTTTTATTGAAACATAAAAGATTCTGAGGAGACATGATAGGGTAAGATGCTGAGAGAATGTTTCCCCTTGTGGGGAATCTGGAACCAGGGGGCACAGTTTGAAAATAAGGGATCTCCCATTTAAGACTGAGATGAGGGGAATTTTTATGAGGATTGCTGTCTTTGTAATTCTCTTCCACAGAGAGCAGTAGAAGCTTGGTCATAGAATACATGCAAAGCAGACTTAGACAGCTTTTTGATAAACAAGGGAGGTCGAGGGTTATGGAAGCAGGCTTGTGGAGTTATGACCACAATCTGACCGGCCATGATCCTTGTGAATGGTGGAGCAGGCTTGAGGGACCAAATGGCCTACACCTGATCCTATTTCTTATATTATGATAGACAGGGAAAAACAAATAGTCATTCATTGGATCTGAGCATCATACATACTACCACTACTGTAATATGAGGATTCTATGAGTGTGGAATAGAGCATCATATACCTCTGTAACTGTCACAAGTGGTGTAGAATCTTTTACTGCTAATGAAGCAGATTGAACGAGTCATTTTTATTAGCCCATGTCTTAAAAGGATATTCAGATATTCATTCGTGTAACGTATCAATTGAGCAGTAGTGTAGACTTTTTTTTTTGTAAAAATATACTTTATTCATAAAAATCTTCAATCACATTCAAAACCATTTCAAAAACAACATTACAAGGGTACAATCCAGGTTAAACTTTTACAAAATGTATCACCAGGTGCATCAGTACAAACAATATTACAGTCATTTACAGCCTTTCATTTTGATCTGTACAGCCCGAGGGGCTCTAAACAGTTCCCAGTCTCTCGGTGCGCTGTGGTAGAAAGGTCTTAGACAGCGACCCTTCCCCATTGCGCCTTTGCGGCAGCTGCCCCAAGCTTTAGTGCGTCCCTCAGCACGTAGTCCTGGACTTTGGATTGTGCCAGTCCGCAACAATCGGTCGGGGACAACTCTTTGTGCTGGAAGACCAACAAGTTTCGGGCAGACCAAAGCGCGACTTTCACCGAGTTGATGATCCTCCAGCTGCAGTTGATGTTTGTCTCGGTGTGTGTCCCTGGGAACAGCCCGTAGAGCACAGAGTCCTGTGTCACAGAACTGCTCGGGATGAACCTCGACAGCAACCACTGCATCTCTCTCCAGACTTTCTTTGCAAAGGCACAATCCACAAGGAGGTGAACAACGGTCTCTTCCCCACCACAGCCACCTCGAGGGCATCGTGCAGAGGGGGTGAGACTCCTGGCGTGTAGGAAGGATCTGACGGGGAGGGCCTTTCTCACCACCAGCCAAGCTACGTCTTGGTGCTTGTTGGAAAGTTCTGGCGATGAGGCATTCTGCCAAATGACTTTGACAGTCTGCTCGGGGAACCATCCCACAGGGTCCACCCTCTCCTTATCCCTCAGGGCCTCTAGGACGTTACGTGCTGACCACTGCCTGATGGACTTGTGGTCAAAGGTGTTTTTCTGCATAAATTTTTCCACCAGGGACAGGTGGTACGGCACGGTCCAACTACTTGGAGCGTTCCGCGGCAGCGTGGCCAGACCCATCCTTCGCAACACCGGGGACAGGTAGAACCTCAGCACGTAGTGACACTTGGTGTTTGCGTACTGAGGGTCTACGCACCGCTTGATGCAGCCGCACACAAAGGTGGCCATCAGTATGAGGGCGATGTTGGGCACGTTTTTTCCCCCTTTATCTAGAGGCTTGTACATCGCGTCCCTGCAGACACGATCCATTTTCGACCTCCAGATAAAGCGGAAGATGGCTCGAGTGATCGCCATCGCGCAGGAGTGTGGAATGGGCCAGACCTGCGCCACGTACAGCAACAGCGAGAGTACCTCACACCTGATGACCAGGTTCTTACCCGCAATGGAGAGGGAGCGTCGCTCCCACATGCCCAGTTTCCCTTTCACCATAGCCACTCGCTCCTTCCAGTTTCTAACGCATGCCCCGGTCCCTCCGAACCATATCCCCAGCACCTTCAGGCCGTCAGCCCTGACAGTGAAGGGGACAAAGGATCGGTCAGCCCAGTTCCCAAAGAACATGGCCTCGCTCTTCCCACGATTTACCTTGGCTCCCGAGGCCAGTTCGAACTGGTCGCAGACGTGCATCAGTCTGCGCACCGACAGCGGATCCGAGCAGAAGACGGCGACGTCGTCCATGTACAGGGAGGCTTTTACCTGAGTGCCTCCACTGCCTGGGATCGTCACTCCTCTTATGCCCGGATCCTTCCTGATGGACTCGGCAAAGGGTTCTATGCAGCACACAAAAAGGACAGGCGAGAGAGGGCAGCCCTGCCTGACTCCAGATTTAATCGGAAAGCTATCTGTTTCCCACCCATTGATTGAGACTGCACTACTGATGTTAGTGTAGAGCAGTTGGATCCAATTTCGAATTCCCTCCCCAAAGCCCATTTTGGAGAGCACATCCCCCATGTAGGTGTGCGATATTCTGTCAAAGGCCTTCTCCTGATCCAAGCTGATGAGGCAGGTATCCACACCCCTGTCCTGTACATAGGCAATCGTATCCCTGAGCAGCGCCAGGCTGTCAGAGATCTTCCTGCCTGGCACAGAGCAGGTCTGGTCAGGGTGAATCACCAATTCCAGAGCGGATTTGACCCGGTTGGCGATGACCTTGGACAGAATCTTATAGTCCATATTCAACAGTGAAATGGGTCGCCAATTTCTAATTTCCTCCCTTTCCCCCTTGTGCTTGTAGATGAGGGTGATGATGCCTTTCCTCATGGATTCTGACATGCTGCCGGCCAGGAGCATACTCTCGTACACTTCTAGCAGGTCTGGGCCGATCAAGTCCCACAGAGCCGAATACAACTCCGCCGGCAGGCCGTCGCTTCCGGGGGTTTTACTCTTCTCGAAGGACTCGAGGGCCTTAGTCAGTTCGTCAGGAGTTAGCGGTTTGTCTAGGCTCTCCCGCGTACTGTGGTCTAGGACCTCCGTGATAGAGGACAGGAAGGACTGGGAGGCCGTGCTGTCCGTGGGCTTCACGTCATACAGTCCGGCATAAAAGGATTTGCTGATCCTCAGAATGTCGGACCGTGATGACTTTACTGAGCCGTCTTCTTCCTTCAGGCTGCTGATCACAGAGCGCTCTCTGTGTACCTTTTGGAAGAAGAAACGTGAGCACGTCTCATCCTGCTCCACGGAGCGGACTCTGGAACGGAAGATGATCTTGGAGGCCTCCGAGGCAAAGTGCGAGGCTTGCTGGCCCTTCACCTCTTGGAGCTCCTCCTTGACATCGACCCCCATCGACTGCAGCCGGAGCAGATTCTGCATCTTTTCCTGGAGTCGGGGCATTTCCCTCTGTTCCTTTCTAGCTTTCTGGGTGCCTTTGAGGATGAAAAACCTCTTGATGCTTCCCTTGATCACTTCCCACCAGTGTGTCAGGGACTCAAAGAGGGGTTTCACGGTTCTCCAACCTTTGTAATCCCTCTTGAGCTCCTCAATGTTCTCTGGGGTCAGCAGTTGCACATTTAGCTTCCATGCCCCCCTGCCCACCCTCAGGTCTTCCTCCAAGTGGCAGTCCGCCAGTAGGAGGCAGTGGTCAGAGAAGAACACCGGCTTGACTTCGGTGGATCTGACTGTGAATGCACGGGACACAAACAGGAAGTCTATCCTGGAACGAATGGACCCGTCTGGCCGCGACCAGGTGTATCTACGCTGCGCTCCGTCTGCAGGGTTGCTGAAGACGTCGTGCAGCTTGGCATCCTTAACTGTTTCCATCAGGGATCTGGACGTAGCGTCCAATCTGCTTCCGGCCCTGCCGGATCGTCCAGCCGCATCGATGATGCAGTTGAAGTCCCCGCCCAGAATGACCGGCCTGGAGGTCGCCAGCAGCAGTGGGAGCTGCTGAAAAACCTCCAGCCGCTCAGCCCCTTGTGCCGGGCCGTACACGTTAATTAACCGGAGTGGAGCGTTCTTGTACATTACGTCTGCTACCAGGAGTCGCCCGCCCACCACCTCCTTGACCTCGGAGACGGTGAAGTTGCCTCCCCGCAGCAGAATACCCAGGCCGGAGGAACGAGAGTCGTTTCCGCCCGACCAGATCGATGGCCCGTGGGACCACCATCGTGACCATTGCCTGTAGGAGCTGAGGTGCGGTATCGCACACTCCTGCAGAAACAACAGGTCAGCTTTGACCTTGGCTAGGTAGTCCAAGGTCGCAACACATCGCGTAGTAGATTTAATGCTACGCACATTTATGGATACAATCTTTAAACCCATATTAAAGCATTTATTCTCCTACCAAACCCACTGTCTCTGAGAGTCCCAGACCTTTAGTCTGCTCCTTCATACCCGTAGTGAGCTCAAATTCCTTCACTTTGGATGGGCTGAGGTAGATCTCCTTGGCCGTGTTCTGCTCCAGTGGCATCTGGAGGTTCACGTAGTGAGCGGATTTTGAGATGACCTTTGCTGGAGAAGCTTCTCCAAAACTCACCCCCTCTGGGGGGTTGCTGTTCCCGGCTTCCTGGAGCTGGGGTGCGATGATTGCCTCACTGCTCCCAGATTCCAGGGGCTGTGGTGCACTGGCCTCCTCAGGTTGCAGGCCAAGTTGGGGTGCGCTGGGCTCCTTGTTGTCTCCAATTTTCTGGAGCTCGGGTGTCTCGTCCTCCAACGCCCTGGAGCTTTGCCGCCTCTTCTGTCGGTGCCGCTCTGGCACTTCATCATCCGAAGAGCTGCTGCCCTTGTCATCCGTGTCGGATGGGAGACGCCTCTTGCCGCTTCTCTGGGAAACGCCTTTGCTTCTTCTTCGCACCCTCTTACTTTTCTTGTTCTTCACCGTCCGCCACTCCCCCTGCTGCTTTTCCACTGCTGCCTCCTCCTCCATTGATTCGCTGTCCTGAGGACTGGAAGGTTCAGGGGGTAGTGCTGTTGATTGGCTCTCTGTTGCCTCAATCTCTTTCTCCACCTTGTCTCTCTCTGTGTCCTCCTTTGTCCCGTTGAGCTCCCTGGGGGCCTTGGTGGTTGGAGTGACACGGAACATTTCTTCTGCTTCCCCGTGGTCGGCTTTGGCTGCCTGTGCGTAAGTACGGCAGCGTTTGGGGCAGGTCCTGTAGAGGTGACTTGCCTCGCCACACAGGTTGCAGCACTTGGCCTGTTTGCAGTCTTTTGTCTGGTGCCCTTCCTGTTTGCAGATCTTGCAGAGGGAGGCGCTGCAGTTGGCCGCCACATGACCAGCCTTGCCGCATGAGCGACAATGCTTGGGTTGCCCAGCGTAGACCAGGTAGCCACGGTTTCCCCCGATTGCGAAACTGGAAGGAGGGTGGAAAATGGCTCCCTTACCATCGGTCTTTAGCGTGACCTTAAACAGGCGTTTGCCTGTCCAGATCCCCAAGTCGTCTCGAATCTCAGTGCCGCTCCCCACCTTATCGAAGTACCTGGTGAGGAAGGTGACCACGTCGGCGACAGGGACGAAGGGGTTGTACACATGCACCATCACCTCACGTTCCCGTTGCAACGGCAGAGAAAAGTGCGGCTCCGCCGTCAGGATCTTCATCTCCGGCAGGTCTCTCTTCTCCTCGAACACCCTCAGGAGCCGGACGCAGTCTGCCACTTGCTTGAACGTCACGTCAAAATAACCACCTTTGCGGGAGTCGTGCAGGGTGAAGATCTCCGTAGCTTGGAAGCCGCACGCCTTCAACAGGATCCTCCTGGTGAAGAAGCCCCGATCCATAGGTGATCCTCCTTCGTCGCTGTGGTTCACCGTGACTCGGACGGTGATAGGTAACCCACGGTATGAATTCGGATTGCGATTGGTTTTCGCCCTTCCATCCCGACCTTGCCATGGCAGGACCATGGTGTCGCTCCTGCAACACTTGATCTTAGCCAAAAGGCCGAGAGTTCCCGTTGAACAGATACTACACTTGATCTTAGCCAAAAGGCCGAGAAGCGATCAGTAGTGTAGACACAAAGAATATGAGGATAGTGAATAAAGGTCCTGAGATAATGGGGAACTGAGGCACCCAGGTTCTCAGGATCCTTCCCCACTCATACTGAGGGTAGCTAATCTGAGCCAGGGCACTGGGTGAAACACCACAACTGTCCTTAGCACTCCTTGACTAGGGAGGGGGGGAAAGAGAAATTAACCAAGTCTTGATTACTACCCAGTGATCCCAGTTGTAAAGTGCATCACGTGTGGACATCTGATTAGGGAAGGCCTATTTCCATAATCTCCTCCAGACCTACAACCTCTGGGAGCTCTGCATTACTCCAATTCAAATCTCTTGTGCATTGCTCACCTCCTTTGACCTACCATTGCCATGGCTTCAGCTGTTTAGTTCAATTCCCCCCTTAAACCTTTCCTCCTCCTTTAAGTTCTTGAAATCTACCTCTCTGCTCACACTTTGGGTCACCTAACCTATTTGTTGGTTAGATATTGTTGACTTATTATGCTCTTGTGAAGCGTCTTGAGATATTTTACTATATTAAAGTATATATATAAAAAAATGCAGATTATTGATTCAGCTTAGATGTGATGCTCTTCACTGCTGAATAACCATGACAACATTCCATCTAAGCTGTCACTTACCATAGGAGCAGAAGTAGGCTCAAGCCTGCAATACCATTCAACAAGATCATGGCTGATCTGGTTGTGGTCTCAACTCCTGTCTGTCATCCAAAACCCTCAACTTCCTTGTCTATCAAACATATGTCTAACTCTTGCCTTGAATAAATTCAATGACACAGCCTCCACTGCTTTCTGGGAAGAGAATTCCACATTGTAACAACCCTCAGGGGAAAGAAATTCTCATCTCCATCTTAAGAGGAGACCTCCTATTCTTACACCATGTCCCCTATTTGCTATACCTGCAGACTACCCTTTTGAGATTCATGCACAAGATCACCCAGATCCCTCTGTACCACCAAGATCTACAATCTCGCTCCATTTAAAAAGCATATTGCTTTTCCAACATCATACTCCATCTGCCAATTTTTTTTGTCCACTCTTAACCTGTCTCTATCCCTTTGGAGACTCGCTACCTCCTCTTGACAACTTACCTTCCTATCTTGGGAGTCACCAGCAAATTTAACTACCATACATTCACTCCTATCATCTAAGTCATTGATGTAGATTGTAAATAGTTGAGGCCCCAGCATTGATCGCTGTGGCACTCCACTATTTACAGCTTGCCAACACAAAAAAGACTCATTTATCCCTACTGTCTCCCTACACTGAAGAATGTCCATGTGTTACTGGAGGGTTAGAAATGCCTCTTCCTTATCCAAAAAATAGAATCAATATGAGAACAGGAGTGAAAGTTGAAGTGGGGCAAAAAGGATAGTAAAACAACACAGACCAGACTAAATTTCAGACATGCAACAGAACTGGCTTCTCCACATATCGTAGACAATCTGAACGTTTCCAGCATTTTATTTTTGTATTAAATTTCCAGCATAGTCACAGTTTTTATTTTGTTTTCTGCAGACAGGGTTGCTCAGCTTGTCTTATTTGTTCAGTTAAATAAATTTCACCATTACTGCTCAGCAGGCCACGTGGGAGACAATATCACTTCATAAATCCAACAGTTCTGTTCCAGCAATCCTCAGCACAAAATGAGGAAGAAAGCTTTGGGTTAGACACACTGTAAATATAACATTTTTGAAAGGGCTTCAGCGTATCAACACCTCCCAAGATTGACATAGTTAGTATGTCACTTCAAGGTTTGCTCATGTGGTTTATGACATTATCTCAACCTCAGGCAGTAGGGAAGTGGTGTGGCCCATCAATGAATTATTTTTTCCACAAATAGATAAAAACCATCAACTGCTATACAGAAATACAACATGCTATATAACACAGTCTGGGATAGCTTTGAACAAGGGAGTACAGAGAGCTGTAATGTGCTTTGGAATTAAGGCATACAAAGACTCAGTGCAATATGAATCAGATTTCCTCAGTTCCCCACTGTACTGGTATTTTCCCTTGCTTTGGGGTATAAATCGTATTCATCTACAAGAGAAAAAGTTCAGTCACTCATCAAGCAAAAAGATAACCCATCAAATTCTTTTAATCATTTTTAAAAACATTTTCAATAGACTGCTTCAGCAGTAGATACAAATGTACAAATACTTAACAGCCAAAATTCAGAAACGCACACAGCACCAGCAGTTCTTGCTGGTACCTCAGACAAGGGACCATTCATGTGTAAATCTACCGAGCAAACCTCAGCAGGCTGTTTGGTCGCATGGACCATTACAGTTAGATCTTGCCCTCTCCAGAAGGCCACATGCAAGTTCTCCATTGGGAGTCAATTGACTGATCAAAAATGGGAATACTAGCTGTACATTGTTTTAAACTCCCTCCCAGCCCTGGCAGCACTGAGACTAAATGTGCCAGTGCTTTTGATTCAGCTTAGATTTTAACACAAACCAAGCTTTGAGTGACTAACACTGCCAGGCTATAAAGCTCACTAAGTGCATTTACCTATTAAACCACCACAACAAAGGAGTTACAAAGACCAATGCAACCTTTCAGTTCTAATCTAACGCAAAGCATTTTATTTTCATTGAGCTTGTTGTCTGTGCAGTCGCACAGGAAGACATTAAAGGTTATTTTATCAAAACAGAAAATGCAGGCAAACACACGGGCCAGGCAGCATCTGTGGAGAGAGAAAGAGTAAATATTGATGACCTTTCATCAGAATGTTTCTCTCTCTACAGATGCTGCCTAACCTGCTGAGAACGTCTAGCATTTTCAGTTATCATCTCAGATTTCCAGCATTGCTTTTGTTTAAGGGTTATATTGCTGTCAGGAGCAAGAGACCTTTCCGCTCTTTGCATCTTCCTCTGCTGCTTATGACTTCAATATTACACACTGTCTTCAACCAATCACACATGTGACTTTCAAATTGGTCACTGGATATGCATGAGGACAGATAGGGCTGTACTCCCTGAAGATCTTCCCTGTATCCTTGTGAACAACTGGCTTCCACTCTTTCACACTGGTATGGCTGAAATTGCGAAAGCTGTGGGTGCAAACTCGAGTCAGTAGAATTCATCACATCAGGACTCTGCCTATTTTTAATTGAATGATTCTGGCCCCAAAACGCTGCAGTTATACAAGGGAGTACGCACAAGCCTTGTTTGGGGGAGATTTAAAATTAATTACAGGAAAATTTTACAGGTCAGTTTAGAACAACACCACCCAAATGTTGAGCAGCCACTATCAGCAGAGATGGAAACCATCTTTCTCTACTCCACACTCCACTCTTTTCAAACAAGAAGTATTGTGTAACATTTTTGTAGCACCTTGAGTGAATCCAAAAACATTCCATATTGAAAAATGTGATCTTACTGTGATTCAATCTAGTAAGAATCAGCTTCACATTTTAAAAAATAAAACAAAACATAGAAAGTATGAAGTCCATATGTGGCTTTACGCAGATTTTCTACATCAAAGCAGACTATCTAATTCCAGATACTGGGGCCTGTTGTTGTTTCCGAATTTTATTGAACAGTTCCATATACTGAATAGCCGTGTCTGTCGGTGTATAAACCCCATCGTGTTTTGATGAGAACACAGAAGGAGATCCCGGTGTATGACTTCCCATGAAACTTTGCATGAATTCCATCATGAGATTCCAACAGTCATTGGATACAATGCAAGGGCAGTATTCCACCTAGAATTATGAAAAACACAGTATTTACTCTTTTATAAAAGATCCTATTTAACTGCAAATTATATCTACAGTATGCGTCCTTGATCCTGGTCAGGTCCTCAACAGAATGCACCTAGTGGAGATCAAAGAACACATTTCCCAGTGAAAGAAGGGCAAAAAGATACATCAGTGACCGTCAACCTAGCTCCCTCGTCAAACAGATGGGTCAGGAGTTATTGAACTTCTCTGTTTTTACACCACCCAGTCACCTTGTAGTTTTCTTGATAATGTTGTAATTACCAAAAAGGATCAATCGATTTTTCACATCCCCTCTCCCCACCCCCCCCAGGATTTCAGGCCACTACATGGCATCTATGCATGTGCATCATGCAGCTGTTTCTCATTGCGTTTGCGATGCCAAACCCAACTTAAAAAAACAAAACAAAATTCACAAATCAACTGTCTCAGAATCATTCGTATAAATGGACCATGTGATTTTTAGACCATTTAATTGTCACTCAAAATAAAGGGAACTCCAAAATTCGGAGCAACCTCAATAAAAGCCGAATATCACTTAAATAGTATACTGCAATTTTTGCGGGATGCAGGCAGCTGCTTTCCCATTTGCCACAAGTAGCAATTCATCTTTGCTCGTCAATGGGTGGCATCAACATAGATCACACCTTCAGCCACATGGGTCACACAGCGATACGGAATAAAGTTCTATGGGGGAGGCACTGAGATTGCACCCAACATGGAGTATTTTAGCAAGCATACGCTTTGTGAAAACAGTATTAAGCAATCGCTATTTACTTCAAGCATTTTATTTGCTCCTTTCAAGTTCTTCACTCAGAAAACACATTGCTTTATTGTCGACAAAAAAATCTCCAAATTGTTTATTGCTGCATTAATCTGTTTTTTTTTTGTTTTAACCACTGAATTCAGGATAAAATACCATATTGTGTCTGAGGTCATCCAAAACGCTGCAGCCTATACCTGAACTCGCACCAAGTCCTGTTCCCCTATCACCCTGCACTCGCTGATCTACATTGCTTGACTGGGAGCCAAAGTCTTGATTTTAAAATTCTGATCCTTGTTTTCAAATCCCTCTGTGGCCTCACCCCTCCCTATCTATGCAATCTCCTCTAGCCCCACAAGCCTCTGAGATATTTGAACTCCTTTAATTCTGGCCTCTTATGCATCCCCAATTTTAAATGCTCAACCATTGGTGGCTGTGTCTTCATTTGACTAAGCCTTAGGCTCTGGAATACCTGCCTTAAATCTCTCCACCTCTCTTTCCCTCTTTAAAACACTCCTTAAAACGTCCCCCTCTTTGACCAAGCTTTTGATCATGTGACGTAATATCCCTTTATATGGCTCGGTGTCATATTTTGTTTTATAATGCTCCCGTGAAATGCTTTGGAACATTCTAATACATTAAAGGTGCCATATAAATATAACTTGTTCTTATTATGTGGCATGAGGTCCCAGGATACTTCACAAAGTGCAGGGTCAAGAAATTATGGAGAAAATCTAGGGGAGGTGGCCCAAGGAGAAACAGTTTTAAAAAAGGCTTTGTGATAATGACTAGATAATCTGTTTTTGTGATGTTGATTGAAGGATAACTCCCCTGCTCTTTGTTGAAATGGTGCAACGGGATCTTTTACATCCACCTGAGGGGGTAGACGGGGCCGTGGTTTAACATCATATCTGAAACACAGCACTTTTGACAGTGCAGCACCCCCTCAGTACTGTACTGGAGTGTCAGCCTTGACTTTTGTGCACAAATTCTGACCATAAGTCTCCAATCTATGCTCTTCCCTTCTTATAACTGCACAACCACCTTTGATAAAATAGAATGCATCAATCTTTCACTATGCTTAATTGGGCCCTTTCACAGATTAGAAACCAAAAGTTACTGAGCAAATTAAGTGAAGTAAGACAGTTACAATCAAAATTGGAACACAGTGCAGTACAGAGTAAGCTAAACAGCAACGAAAGTAAGGCGGGCAGTCCATCATTGTTCCTTTGTAGTCAAACAAGTAATGACAGAAAATGTCAGAAACGCTCTCCATGGGTCAGGCAGCATCTGTGAAGAGAGGAAGGTCAGGCTAACGTTACCCTGCCTTTCCCTCTTCACAGATGCTGCCTAGCAGTGTTTCCCATTCGTAATGACATATGGCAAAAAAAAACTCCAGGAAGAAATCAATGGGTAAATTTACTAGCACTCGCAGCTGCACTACTTTGTAGAATTATTTCTGTATCATTTCTTAAAAAAAAAAGACTTCGTAAAGTCCTTTGGGCCCCCAATGGATAAAAGTCTAATGTTTTATTAGACTGAAACAGGAAGAGTTACAAGGCTGTTCACTGTTCTGAATGAGCCAGTCCCAATTGGATTACTGGCAGAGGGTAATTGACCTCAGGGCTTTAGGCCTAGAAGAGTCAAACACAAAAGAAAAAGCACACCGGGGTTCTCACTTCTGACCGCAACCTAGGAAAATCACAAATGCTGGATGAAGGCAGGACTGTACTCAGTCATGGTTGCACCCACAAGCAGGCTGTGTAGATTCACAGATTAAAAATGGCTACCTGGACAAGCTACTGGTGGGGTTGGTGATCTTCACTGGCAAATAGCCAGAGAGGGAGAGAAAACCTGGGATAAGGAGGAAGTTACAAAGGCAGAGCTTGAGACTTTTGGCTTGGAGATCACAGTTCAAAATTAAATTCTCATCTGTTGTTCACCAGCCAGGTTTCCCCTAGAATTTAGGACTTGCCAGACCAGGTAAGGGGTGGGGGGTAAAGAGAGAGGAGCTGCACATAGCTTGGCATTTGTTTTCACATCACAACTTTCGTTATTGTCAACCTACTGAACATGGAAAAATAAAAATAGGCATTGTAGGTGAGCAAATGGAGCAATTTTCTTCTTTACTAGCACAGAAGTGTAAATTTAAAATAAATGTTTTGATATATAACCCTGTAGAAACAATGCCAGAAAAATATAAAAAGTTATGAAGAGCAAGGAGCTACAGCTGAGATCAAGGCAAATAGTGAACGTACCTCAACAGATATGCCACGTACACTGGGTCCCATTGTGACTGTCCCAACCTTTACTAGGAAGTCACCGTACAGGTAGCGAGGTCCCCGGCTCTCTATCTTGCTGCTTTTTGCATTCTGGAAAAACCCCTTCAGTTTGATCATTAGCGTGTCAAAGTTTGAGTCTGCCACCAAGTAGGGGCCATTTTCGAAAAGGGCAAAGCAGCTGAGAGGGTATTCCGTGTTGTGCATAATGTACATGAACTTTGCAGCCTGCCCTGATGAAAAGTAGGATGGATATCATTAGAATTAATGAGCACAAGGCTAATGAAGAGATTTGAGCCCTCGTTATACTTCCAGCCCCACAAGAGGTCACACTCAGTTCAGGCTGGGTGCTGCTGCTGTTTAACAAAGATGCAGTAAATTACTCACTCAACACACACACGCAGCATCTAGAGTTCTCACTTCACTCAGCGGGAGATTTACATCAGTTATTAATTGAGCCGCTTCCTCTTTTGAAAGCACTCACTCATTCATGCTAGCTTAAAATTCCATGGGCATCGATCACCTGCTGGTATTTCACCCCAGTAGCCATTCCTCATGTGTGTATTTCGATGGTAAGAGCTAGCAGGCTATTCAACCATGGAATTTATCAGATCCATTTTCACGATTCCGAGCTCACTCTGCACGCACAATTCCCAATAGGAGTCAATGGGCAGCAAACGAAAACCAGAATTCCAGCTGATTGCGCCCCCTCCCTAACCCAGGAACATCGAAGTCAAATGCAGATGTTCACCCATCTGACATCTCCGGCTGAGAGTCACTTTCAGAAAATAAGGTGTAAGAGAATCCAGTGGACTGGAAACACTTAAGCAAGACAAAATTGTATTGTAGGAAGTCTTGTGAAATATAGTCAGAGTTTTTTTTAAGCTCTAATACATTTTACATAGTTTTTAAAAAGAAAAAAAAAATCTAAAAACAGTGTTCAGTTCTGGGCACCACACCCTCAGGAAAGGTGTATCAGCCTTGGAAGGGTTGCAGTGCAGAGGGATTTATTTTTCCCCCAGAAGGATGACATTCTGTGAGTGAATCACCTGAAATCTTGAAGGCTGAGACTGCATGTCTCAACATCAATGGAAATTGCATTCAAAGACCAAGTTCTACTGCATTCCTGAATAGGTAAGCCCAAGGCATTAGAAGCATGAAAAACAGTTCACTGTTTCGACCGGCTCAGTCTTTCATGGCAACACTGAACCTCTGTACTTACTATAACAATCTTAGGGCCAATGTTATGGCTGTGAATGTGAATGGGCTTAACATTACAGAAGTCATCCTATTTACATCAATACCAGCAAGCATTATACATAAAATAGTATGTGCTGTTGTAAGCAGCTGCAGTGAGGCAGACCAGTGAGAAACACACAACACTGAAGTAAGACGATCATTCCTTCTGTGTGCTGTTCTGATTGTGCAAATTGTGACTTTGAGAATGAGCACTGATGGCAGCATTCTAAATAATCTGATTGATCACACGCGCACACAACCCTAATAAAAATCTATCAATCCCAGTTTTAAAATGTTCAATTGACCACCAAAGCCTCAACAGCTCTTTGAGGGAGTGTGTTCCAGATTTCCTCTACTTGTGCAAAGACATCACCACTGAATGGCCTAGCTCAAATTATTCAGCAATGCCTCTGAGTTCTGGACTTCCCCTATCAGGGAAAAATGAATAGGAGAGAAACTATCAACTCCTTTAATCATCTTAAATACTTCAGATAGATCATTCCTTAATCTTCTACACTCAAGTTTGCAAATCTAGTCTATGCAACTTGTTTTCCTAATGTAACCCTTTTAGCTCCAGTGTCATTCTGGTGGATCATAGAGGAAATCTACAGAACAGGAAGAGGCCATTTGGCCCATCATATCCACATAGCCCTCAAGTAGGCTAATCCTACTTTCCAGTTCTTAGTCCGTAGTCTTGCAGTTTACAGCATGCCAGTACTGTGTCTGTCTTTCATCTGTCCCCATTGCAAGGATTGGCCGCACCATGAACAATCTTTCTCCACTGTTTTCTATTCTCTGCTGCCATATTTGCCTGTCCCATAGAGAGGCCAGTCCACATTCTGAAATTATCCATCCATCTTGGGGTCTTCCTTGTGCACGTTTCCAGCTGTTTTGTCTTTCATTACCTTTTATTCCAAACGCATGTCCAAAATATGAGAGCTCAGAACCATAGAAAGAGGCCATTCAGCCCCTTCGTGTCTGTCCCAGCCAAAAAAAGGCAAAAAGAAACTAGCTGTTCATTTTACTCCCACTTTCTAGCGCCTGGTCCGTAGCCTTGCAGTTACGGCACTTCAGGTGCAGATCCAGGTGCCTTTTAAAGTGAGTTGAGCATTTCAGCCTCAACCACCGATTCAGACAGTGAATTCCAGACACCCACCACCCTCCGGGTGAAAAGGTTTTCCCTCATGTCCCCTCTAATCTTTTTACCAATCACCTTAAATCTATGTCCCCTGGTAATTGTCCTCTCAGCCAGGAGAAACAAGTCTTTCCCGTCTACCCTATCCTGGCCCCTCCTAATTTTGTACACCTCGATTAGGTCACCCCTTAGCCTCCTCTGTCCTAAGGAAAACAACTATAGCCTGTCCAATCTCTCCTCATAGCTGCAATTTTCAAGCACTGACAACATCCTTATAAATCTCCTCTGCACTCTCACCAGAGCTATCATGTCCATCCTGTAATGTGGTGACCAGAACAGTACACAAAATTCCAGCTGTGGCCTAACCAGTGTTTTATACAATTCCATCATTACATCACTGCTTTTGTATTCAATACCTCGTCCAACGTAGGAAATCATTCCATATGCTTTCTTGACCACCTTGTTCACCTGCCCCATCACCTTCAAGGACTGGTGGACATGCATTCCAAGGTCTCTCACTTCCTCAATCCCTCTCAATAACTTCCCGTTTATTGAGTATTCCCTCGCTTTGTCTGCCCTCCCCAAGTGCATTACCTACACTTTTCCCGATTGAATTCCATTTGCCACTTCTCTACCCACTCTTCACTATCAACGATATGGTAAATTTTTGTGTCATCTGCAAATTTCCCAATCATGCCTCCCACATTTAAGTCTAAATCATTAATATATATAACAAACAGCAAGGGACCCAACACTGTGCCCTGTGGAACACCACTGGAAACCGTTTTCCATCCACAGAAACATCCATTGACCAATACCCTTTGTTTCCTGTCACTGAACCAATTTTGGATCCAATCTTCCACCTTCCCCTGTATCCCATGAGATCTCACTTTCCTGACTAGTCTGCCATGTGGGACCTTGATAAATGCCTTACTGAAATCCATGTAGACAACATCCACTGCACTACCCTTACCAATTCTGCTTGTTACTTCCTCAAAAGATTCTATTAAATTAGTACGGCACGATCTTCCCCTAATAAAACCATGCTGATTATCCCTGATCAATCCATGCCCTTCTCAGTGACAGTTTATTCTGTGTCTTAGAATTGTTTCCAATAATTTGCCCACCACCGAAGTCAGGCTGACCTGCCTATAATATTCTGGCCTATCCCTCGCCTTATTTTTAAGTAATGGTACAACGTTTGCAGACCTCCAACCTTCTGGGACCTTGCCTGTATCTAGTGAAGATTCGAAAATGATCCTCAGAGCATATGCTATTTCCTCCCTGGCTTCCTTCAACAGCCTGGGATACAATCCATTTGGCCCTGGTGATTTATCCACATTCATGGATGCCAGTCCCTCCAGTACTTCCTCTCTCACTATGCTTATTGTATCCAATATTTCACACTTCCTTGACATCATAGTCTCTCAACACCAGCTTTCTTGAGCACCTGCTCATCTGTCCACTTGGCCATCCTTGACATGTACTATCCGTCTGAGTCTTTTAATTTTAATGCCCTTATTTGCGCCTCGTCACTCTTCTTGATGGTCCAGCCTTCACTACCATACGTTGTCACCTGCCACACAAGGGTTTTCAAAAGATGAATGTTCATTGTAATCAAGGGGCTGTGGCTACTCCATATTCTTTTAAGTGAGTTCACAACCCCACGACCCTTGATAAGTCTAGCTCGAATTTCTTTGATAGATTCTGCACCTTCTGTGATGATTGACCCAAGCTGTGGAAGGTAGGAACCTGGTTAAGCTGAACTCCGTTAATCAGAACTCCAGTACTATCCAAGTTTTAAACGTTGATGGTTTCAGCCTCTACCACCCTTTCAGCCAGTGAGTTCCAAACCCCCACAAACCCCGGGTGGAAAAAATGTCCCTCCGCACTGCACCCCTTCCAAGGCCAATATATCATTCCTGAGAGTGCGGTGCCCAGAACTGAACACAGTACTTTAAGTAAAAACAAAGTGCTGGAAATTTTCTGCAGGTCTGGCAGCATCTGTGAAGCGAGAAGCAGAGTTAACGTTTTGAGTTGAATATGACTTTTCTTCAGCACAGTACTTTAAAATGGGGGTCTAACCGAAGCTTTATATAATAGTAACTTCCACTTCATTGTATTCTAGCCCCTTGAGATAAAGGCCAACATTCTGCTAACGTTTTTAATTATTTTTATTGCCAACCCAATGGAGATCAACCGTTTTAGCACAAAGCAAAGGATGGTGATCTTGTTTCATTTATACATGCAGAATTAATGTTCCTGGGCCTGTAACGTGGATGTAGAAGAAATTGCAGCTCAACTGTTGGGTTTTATAGGAAGACAGTAAAATTCTCAGTTTACCACATCATCGAATTGAATCACTGAATGCTGAAAGATTTACAGCTGGAGATTTTTCCGGTTTTCTCTTTTGCAGTGTTATCAGGTTCTGGTTGCGAGAGATTTTATTTATTTATCCAGGGTTCCTTTTGAGGCCATGCAGCCACAGTGGAGGCAGCGACTGGGGGACAAGCTTTGGCTGCTGCAGAAAACAATTTCAAGATGTGCACTAATGTTCTGCAGATAACTCATCCTATTTCACCCCTCTCACAGCAGGTAACTGACTGCCCGTCAGCCATTTGGTGCTTACTGGCTGTAATGAGGTTACAACAGAACATTCAGCAGCCTAAGGGGAAAAGAACATGACCTGCAACCCACCACATCCAACCCTTTAGCACTCAGTGCTCCCTCACTGACTTAGTTGCAATGAACAATTAGATGTGCTTTCGCCAATAAAACGATTTTGACTACTTGTACCTCAGTTTGCTGATGTATTTTCCGGAGGTGGGTTGGGGGTGGGGAAGAGGGTCCTTGGTAATTCTAGTCTGAGTACCTAGGAGATTTTATAGTCTGGTTTTTCATCTTCTGTATGCATCACAGCTTCAGCTGGTCAAAAGCCAAAAATAAGTCAGAGAAGCCAAACCATAACTTTAGTAGGTAAAAGGTTATGACCATCAGCGTATCATGTAATACAGTTGGTTAAAATTGGACACAAACTCCCAATGGCTGTGGTTACAATAGACCCACAGGGTTATGATCTAGGGTGGGCCATCCAATGGGGGATTCGGTTGGATTCTGGCTCCTAACCACGTCCAGTTTGCACTGGACCAGGATTGCAAGGTGAAAATTATTCTCTTGCTTTTCACCCTCAATGACTCTCCTAAAAGCAAAGGCTTCATTAGGGCTGAGTTCCACAGTTGACAATATCACCCGGAACAAGCAGCTAGTGTTCATATGCAAGTCTTAACCACGAAAAGAAGCATCACAACCAAGCCAAATGCAGTCTTCACCCGCCACGTACACAACTGCCCTTCCAGCAGGCGTTGCGGGAGAGCTAAAAGAAGTGGGGTGCAGTGTTGTTTTCTCCCCTCTGACTCCAGGGCACTAAGGTCAATGTAATGCCCCAATCATTGCCGCAGTACAGATCAACTAACACAGCAGAGGCTAGAGATCAAACCACAGACCTTTGTTGATTTGTACGTTTCAACCACGAACGCCTTGTACGACTTGGGAAATCCTGTAAAATGAGTCTTAGAAATTGCTCCATTTATCAAAAAATTAGAAAAGTTACATGAAACTCCTACTTGCTTTGTGCTTCAAGTTTCAAAGAGAGTAGTGAGTGAAGTACAGAATCTACAACAATAATATACTGTTTTTGTTCATCCGCACTGTTCTGATTGGTTGGTGGGTCCATTTGGTGGGTGAAGCCTGGCAGACGCAGAGGCACCTGGGGCGCACAGAGGGCTGCAGCTCATGGTGCACGCGTGGCAGCCAATGGTTGGTGGCAGCAGTGGGGTGGGGGAGGTTGGTGGGGAAAAAAAGAACAGTGGAACAGCAGAGGGGATCTCAACAACAAAGTACAAAGCCTGGGCGGTGGGATGGGCTTGATGGGCTGGGGCTGCACAGGAGGGGGAAATGACAAATGGAAATGAGATGGCATAGGAGGAATGGGGTTGCGATGGCATAGGGAAGAAGGGATGGGGATGGTATGAGGGTGATGAAAGGGATGGGATAGGTATGGCATGGGAGGGTTGGCATGGGGGGGATACAATGGCACGGAATGGGGATTTAAAGTAGCACTGTTGCAATAAAGATACTGATTTTGCTGCAGATGTTTTACAGGTCTCTGCTAGTTGTGTCTATTCATCTCACTATATTTCAAGTTTGCGAAGGAAAGATCAAATGTTTTGCGGCAGGCAAGGAGTTGTGGGCCGTCAGTGTTTGCGATAATTACCTGGGATTGTCACAGTTGGTCCTGCATGATAGGTTTCACAATCCACGCAAAACGTTCCCTGCTTCACAGCGCCCAGTATTTCCAGTTTTTTGGTGAGCAGTTCCACTGCTTGCTGAACACTCTTCCCCTCAACTGCTGGAATCTGGGAAACACTGCAAAAGAGAATTAACAGATTAGCAAAACTCAGCACACATTCACGGGCAGCATTTGGCAGGGGATGGGGAAAACAGTGTGCGGTGGGGGGCTGTGAATTTAACATTCCCATTCTATTCCTCCCCTCCTCTATTGAAGGTGATGCTCTCTTTGCGATACAAATGCAGAGTGTTTTGGTAACCAGCCCAAAGAGCTATTTTTTCCCAACTTGGCAGGCTATTCAACCACAGAATGCATCACAGGCTTGTCTGATCAGTTTAAAAGCAAGGTTTACTATTTTTCTGATCAGCTCAACTAAGAATTTAAAAAAAATATTATTCATTCACAGGATGTGGGCTTCGCTGGCTGGGCCAGCACTTATTGTCCATCCCTAGTTGACCTTGTGATGGCGGTGGTGAGCTGCCTATGCTGACCATTCCAGTTGTCTGATGTATAGAGCTAGAAAAATCCTACTGACAAACAACCAATTCAAATTCTGCAATTAATCACTGCTCAATTTCTTTTCAAAGTGGCTCCACCAACCATACGGGCTCAATATAGCCATTCAAATAAAATCTACTCATAGACCTACAAGCTAACCCGGACAGGCACTACAAGCAACCGAAAGACTGAAACATTCTACTGCTGGCACACAACTCTCACCTTGATTAATATAAAGTTCACAAAATATTAAAGGCTAGCAGTTAACCAACATTCAGCTGGACTTACCAAATCCATTGGTTAATAGTTTTGGTCAGGAAACAAAGTTCGAAGTCACGACTTGCTGAACAGTGAGAAACACAATCGCCTGGAATTATCAATACACTGTACTCGAGAGTGTTTGAATAGATTTCACACACAGCGACAAAAACAATCGAGGACATGAGGGTGGGGAGACATCTGCTGGAAGTTACTGATGTCTCCACCAGGGACGAGGGGAGAACAAATAGGTAGGTCTTCACCCCCAGACGATTGCCTGCACATCTCCCAATAGCAAGCCCATTCTAGTTCACAGATCCAGACAGAACCTACAATTCACCATCACAGCATCCAGCTCTTCTTAAATGTTTCCAGGGTCGTGACCCGAACTACCCTACCTGCAGGTCCACCCAAAGTATTGATCACTCTTTGTATAAAGAACGCAGGACAAGAACTGACATTGGCCTGGAGATGATTTTTGAAATTTTAGCTGATTTTGTAGTGCAATCAGTATTGCTTTCCCCTGTCCGAGGTAAAACGACAGTATCTTTTTTTTTTTAAATTTGCCTTCGGAATGCTAGCAAGGTTGCATTTACAATCAATTCCCAATAATCCAAAAAGTGTGGCGCTTTCTTGCTTCACAGTGGCTGCTTGGCCACTTCAGACAACATTAGTCCCACATGATGTAATGGATTCCTAGCATGACAGGCAGGGTGAGCAGACTGCCTTCCCCGGAGGTTGGAGTGGTTTGCAGGGAGGTGGGGGACAGGCTCATGACACCTCTGAAGCTTTCCCTCCTGGTGCCAGCGCACAAATTCTATTTCACAATTTGTCACTGTGGAATTTGAACGTATGACCATTCGGTTTCTAGCCCAGAGCCGTTATAACAATTATTGCGCCTCAGCACCAATTAGCAATTAGTCCTGATTCTTGCACAGTGCAGTGGATAGCCATCTCGTAAGTTCCTGATGCTGGCCCCTTACAGCAGACCCCTAGATACACGGCTCTCCCTCTATATTGCACAAAAACCGTCAACATCTCAACCTACAGGCCAGTATTTGACAATAAAAATCACCAGATTAGTGGTTGTTGATGCAAACCAGATCCATTGGAAGGCAGGAAATGAGAACTGTCTGATCCAATCAGATCAATTAGAGAGCAAGAATAGAATCTGACAGAACCAATCAGATCGGTTTGAGGGTGAAACTGGAATCTGCCTGAATCATATTATATTCTCCTACTTCAAGCACTTGAGGATTCTAAACTTAAGAAATAGGAGCAGGAGGCCATTCAGCCCCTCAAACCTGCTCTGCTATTCAATAAGATCATGGCTGATCGTCTACCTCAGCAACACCTTCTTGCACTATCCCTATATCCTTCAATTCCCCTAGTGTCCAAAAATCTGTCAACCTACACCTTGAATATACTCAATGACTGAGCAAAGACAGCTCTCAGACACACCACCCTTTGAACGAAGCAAGTTTTCCTTATCTCAGAGCTAAACATCCGACCCCTTACTCAGACTGTGATCCCGAGTTCTAGATACCCCAGCCAGGGGAAATATCCTCCCAACATCTATCCTGCAGAATCCCTTAAGAATTTTATATATTTCAATAAGATTACTTTTCATTATTCTAAGCTCTAGTGAACATAAGTTTAGGCTACTCCATCTCTCCTCATGGGACTATCCCCCCCATATGCCTGAAACTTTTATTGCACATCCTCCAAAATGAGTATATCCTTCCTTAGGCAAGACAACCAAAACCTAGTACCCTGGGAGTGAGTATCACTAAGGTTCTATACAACGGCACAATATACTACACTCTAATCCCTCTGTAATAAAGGCAAACAGCATTCGCTTCCTTAACTGCTTGCTGTGTCCATGTGTTAAGCGTGAGGTCATACATTTCGGGATGTCAAACAGTGACAGGGATTGCAAAATAAATGGGAACATACTAAGAGGGGTAGATGAAGTGAGAGATCTTAGCTTACAAGTACACAGGTCCCTGAAGGCAGCAGTTCAAGTAGACAAGGTTGTAAAGAAGGCAAATGGAATGCTCTCCTTCATTGGCAGAGCTATAGAATATAAAAGTAAGGATATAATGTTGAAATTGTATAAAAACACTGGTGAGGCCACAACTGGAGTATTGTGTGCAGTTCTGGTCACCACATTACAGGAAGGACGTAATAGCTCTGGAGAGAGTGCAGAGGAGGTTTACAAGAATGTTGCCAGGGTTAGAGAAATGTAGCTACAAGGAGAGATTGGATAGGTTGGGGTTATTTTCCTTAGAACAAAGAAGGCTGAGAGGTGACTTGATTGAGGTGTACAAAATTACGAGGGGAATAGATAGGGTGGACAGGATAAAATTGTTTCCCTTGGTGGAGAATTCTAGAACCAGGGGACATAGATTCAAGATAAGTGGCAGAAGGTGTAGGGGGACATGAGGAAGAACTTTTTTACGCAGAGGGTAGTGGGTGTCTGGAATTCGCTGCCCAAGTTGGTGGTAGAGGCAGAAACTTTAAACTCTTAAGTACCTGGATCTGCACCTAAAGTGCTGTAAGCTGCAGGGCTATGGGCCGGGTGCAGGAAGGTGGGATTAGAAAGGGCACCTGGGTGTCCTCGGGCCGGCATGGACAAGATGGGCCGAATGGCCTCCTTCTGTGCTGTAATTTTTCTATGGTTAACTTCCTGTGATTTGTGTACGGACACCCAGGTCTGTCTGAATACCAGCATTCCCCAGTCTCGTGCCATTTAAAATATATTCTGCTTTTTGATTTTTCCTACCAAAGTAGATAACTTCACATCATATTCCATCTTGTTCCTGCGCACTCACTTCCCGTCTAAACCCTTTTGCAGCCTATTGGTGTTCTCCTCCCCATTTGGAAAGCCCAAATGAACTATATCCACTGGTTCCCCCTTATCCTCCCAACTCATTATATCCTCAAAAAACTGGAGGGATTTGTCAAACACCATTTCCCTTTCATAAATTAGTGTTGACTCCGCTTAATCATATCATGATTTTCCAACTCTCTATAATCATGCCTCTAAGAATTGATTTAGCATTTTCCTTACTACTGATGTCAGGCTAACTGGCTCGGTTTCCTCTTTCCCTCCTTTCTTGAATAGCGGGGATAGTTTTTCCACCTTCCAATTCACGGGGACCATTCTAAAACCTAGGGAATTCCGAAGAATTTGCAAAACGAATAGATGGTTTTGAACAGCTATGGTGTATTTATTGCCAAAGAAATCTACAGATAATAACCACCTACTAAAAATTCAGGTTTTTAAATCTCTTCTTTTCCCTGAAAGGTAATTTCCCCCAGCTTGGATGCTGCTATCTTCATTAGCTCGATACAGCTGCAGCCACTAACAAATGAGATATTCCTGGGAAGGAAACTGGCTTTATTTGAATATTCCAGTCACTGTGCTCACAGAAGAAAATCAGAAATAAACCAAGGATTAGTGTTGGAATGATCTGAAAGCAACCAGATGGAGATTACCAGGTTTAGGATTGCACTTGTGTGTCTAGTGTGATGAGTGATGCAGACTGGCGCTAAGTTTCACCAGCCATTTCTGATTCTGTCATTTTGAAAGCTTTCAAGTTTTTTTGAAGCTTTTTTTTGTTCCTTTACACCATTAGAAGAAATCGATTTGTCACTTTGCAATAGCTGTGACAAAGAGAGACAGAACCATCAGAACTCTGGCATGCGCCAGAAGGGAAAAAATAGTATGAGAGAGTGCAACTCCACCATTGAAAGCTGTCAGGTTCTGCTCCCTGAGCAGACTATCAGTCACTCGGTCGAACACCTCATCATCAAAACTTTCAAACAAGGAGCAAGACGCAGCTTGACTGGTGGTGAGAAGCTCCCTCTGAGTCAGAGCCTTCCTGCACGCATAGAGTCTCGCCTCCTCCGAGCACTGCCCTCGAGGCGGCTACGGTAGGGAAGAGACTGTTGCCCATCTCCTTCTGGGATGTGCCTTTGCAAAGCAGGTCTGGGGAGGGGTGTAGTTTTTAACTGAGGTTCATCCCGAGCAGCTCCATGACATAAGGCTGTGTGCTCTCCACTGTCCAGGGATGCACAGCGAGATTAACTTCAACTACTGCTGGAGGACCATCAAATCGGTGAAGATGCTCTTTAGCCTATCTCAAAATTGTTGGCCTTCCAGTGCAAGGAACTGTCCACGACTGAGTGTTGCAGGCTGGCACATTCGAAGGTGCAGGACAACTTGCTGAGGGATGTACTAAAGCTGGGGGCAGCTGCTGTAAAGGCTTACAGGGAAAAGGCCAATGTCTAAGGCCCTGCTACCATGGTGCACTAAGAGGCTGAAAACCTTGGGCTATATACTTAACATGAAATGAATATTGTAAACATAATCTGTAACGGAAGATGAGGCACCTCAGGAGTGCCAGATACTGTATGGAAAGAAATGGATCTGTTTTGCATTGTATGTACTGTCAACCTTGAACTAATATGTAATGTAACTTTACAAATTTTATGAATAAAGTAATTTTTTGGAAAAAAGTTAGATCCAAAATCCAAGTCCCGGCTCTATTCCTACAGATCACAGTGTTGTGCACTACAATTTATAATAAGCGCTATCATTTTAAAAATGCAATTGTATCGATTAATATTCTCAGCACAAGAAAATGAACAGTCAATAATAATACCGATTAGATAGAGGTTGTAGCTAATTAAACCCCACCCCCCCCACCCCCGCAAAGCACCTTGGTACGTTTTACAACAACAAGTTATTTATATATCACTTTTAATGTAATAAAACATCCCAAGATGCTTCACAGGAGCATTATAAAACAAAATACGACATCAAGCAACATAATGAGATATTAGATTAGATGACCAAAAGCTTGATCAAAGAGATGGGTTTTAAGGTGTGCCTTAAAGCAGGAAAGCGAGTTAGAGGGGCAGAGGGTATTCCAGAGTTTAGGGCCAAGGCAACTAAAGGCACAGCCACCAGCAGTGGAGCACTTAAAATTGGGGTGCACAAGGGAATTAGAGGGTCACAGACATCTCAGAGGATTATGGGGCTGGAAGAGGTTAGAGAGAAAGAAAGAAGTGAGGCCACGGAAGGATTTAAAAACAAGGACGAGAATTTTAAAATCAAGATGTTGCCTGACCGAGAGCCAATGTAGGTCAGCGAACACAGGAGTGATAGGTGAACAAGAGTTGTTGCGTGTTAAGACATGGGCAGCAGAGTTTTGGGTGATCTCAAGTTCAGGGTGGGGAGAATGTGGGAGAGCAGCCAAGAGTGCATTGGAATAGTCAAGTCTAGAGGTAACGAAAGAATGAACAAACTAAATTAAAGGCGCTAAACGTGTTTATTTCAAATGGATTCATGCCTCCGTTAAAATATCAGATAGACAAAGCCATTGAGCCATTATCAGCGTCGACAGGTTCTAGCCTCATGGTTGAAGGTTTTCAAAGATTAAATGTTTGAATTACAAGGTAGGCTGAACAGCAACAAACAAAGCTTGTGGCCGTGAGTTCTCAATCAGTATCTGATTGTGACATTTTTATTTTCCAAGAGACTCTCAACACCAGTATTTCTCCCTTTGGAAAAGAACATTAATGCAAAGTAATTAAAATCAGCAGAACCTTAATCCCCAATGTGCCTTGGTGTTGTCTTGTCAATGCTCTAGAACTGGTTTGGAGCCTCCAGGAAATAAAGATTAAATCTCCAAGACTGCCGCAAGCAACCGTGGAGAAAAATCATCATGGCATTAAAATAAATTGTACGTAGTGTTCATTTTGTTTACTGCCTCTAATTATTGATTGTAAAAATACAGGCAATGGGAAAACTGGCTGTTTGACTGACAATCAAGAATCATCCAATTGAGTAACATAGTCTATGTTACACTTGCTTTGGGAAAGGGGGATCAGCGTGAGGATGGATATCGGGCAACCAATAGGGGAAGTATGGGGGCAAGGGATCGTGCGATGAAACCTCCAGGATTACCTCCGACCAGAGTTGGCAACCCAACTTGGGGTCCATAACAAGGGCAAGTGCAATTGCTCTACCTTGTGAATGTTGAATGCTGTGCTGGTCAGGTATATGCTGGCTTGTGAACAAACTTTTTGCCAGACGTAGTCAGGATTGGTGATGAAAGGAAGTGGCTCCAGTGATACAATGCTTTGCAATTTTAAAATATTCAACCTTTCACTGATCACTGTTGACTTGAAAGGCTGACTTACAGTATGCTCCACAATGCTGAAAAGTGCACAAAACACAATGTTTTCTGTAGAGCATAAACCTAAACTCTGCCAGAAGTCATGCTATCAGCACTCGTCACCTATCTTGGAATTTCAGCTATCATCTGCACTTTGTTGTACTTCTGGTTATACGAAGTTCAAGCGTTTGGTCTATTTACAGTTAAAGTTAAAATAAGCCAGTGTCCTGCTGCACACTCAGCGCAAATCTTTGGGTTTGACTTTCAAATCAGGGTTGGGAGCCCAATGCCCACATAATTTTGAGGTTCTGACTCCACGCTACAACTGCGTTGCTTTTTTGCAATGTAAACATCCTAACAGGTCAGGAGGCAAGTTCAACATCCAATTAGGGACACTGAGCATTACCAGGAGGTTGGAGCTGCAAAGGCAGACGGCAGCCATGATGGGGTCTGCTGCTGCCTTGAAGATTGCATCTCGAAGGGCCAGCAGCCTAAACACACATCAAAGCAACTATACGGCCATGTGAGGGGTAATACGCATAATTTGGTACAAGATACCACCCCCCCCCCCCACCAAACACTCCCAAGTCCCGAAAAATTTCTGCTTTATATATAAAAAAAAACAAACTTTCACTTCCCCCCACATTGAACCTGACAGCTAACGTGCTCCAGGCTATTCAGGTTTCTCGATTTCACATTGAAAATGACATTCTTATTCTCTCCCCCCACAAGCCAATTAACAAGCTCAAGGAGTTTTACAGGTCGCTAATTGGAGGCAACATCTTCCCCTGATCCACACCCCCGCCACCCCCACCCCGCCACCCCCCAACCACCCAATAAAAACTGGAGTGCGTCCTGGAGATTTTGGGATCCAATGCCGGCCTCTGGGAACACAATTTAGAAATCACACCCATAGCTGTTCCCATTCCCATCGGATATGAAAATCCAGCCTCTTGTTTCAAATGTCCAAGCCCTTTACTCAAGGCTGTTTGTTCAAGGCATCGGCTTTATGAGGCAGGGAGCAGAGAGATATGGTCAACTTTTGCTGGTTCTCTATATGGACATTTACACCTCTGATAATCCCTTGTCCCAACACCCTCTCAAGCACAGAAAATTTACAGCACAGGAGGCCATTCAGCCCTTCGTGCCTGTGCCACTCTCCAGCTCTTGGTCTGTACCTCTGTAGGTTACAGCATTTCGAGTGCATATCCAAGTTCTTTTTAACGTGATAAGGGTTTCTAACCTTGTCAGGCAGCGAGTTCCTCAGCCCCCACCACCCTTTGGCTGCAAAAAAGATCTCAATTCCCTGTCCAATGCAACTCAAGAGCAGAAACAGTGAAGCAAGTCTTGAATCTGCAGCCCTCCTTGCTCCCAGGGGCCTAAATGTTAACAGGCACATTGATCTCAGCAACACCTCCCTCCCCCCACCCCTGACAGCACAGGGAGCAGCTGGTCAGAATATATAATCAGGGCAGAAAGAAATAATTTAAAATAAAACAGATTAAATCTACCACATGCATGATCTTGGAATAGATGCAAAATACACTCAAATTGCAAACGGAAATTAAACCTTTAAGAAATGCTGGAGTTCCTCAGAACTGGCACACAAGAACATTATTTTTGTGTGTGTGTGTGTGTGTGTGTGTGTTTGGGGGGGGGGGGGGAGAGACAGAGAGAGAGAGAGAGAGAGAGGGTGGCGGGGAGGAGAGAGAGAGGGGTGGTGGGGGGGGGCGAGGTTTGGTCTATGAACCACAAATTGAACATTTTAAATTGCTGCTTTGGAGCCCTGGGTGGCTGAATGCAATTGAATTCAGGTCTGGACAATGGGGTGGATGTTACAGAGAGAGTCAATGCCAAAGGCTCC